>NC_042297.1:2630496-2855496 GCF_901000725.2 Takifugu rubripes | reverse complement strand
GATGTCCACCATGCGATCAGCGCAGATCCTGTCCGGCGCCGTCAGCGACATGCAGCGCTTCTACGGCCTGGAGGTCACAGGAAAGATGGACCCTGAAACCATTCGGTTAGTGTTGCGATTCCATGTGGAGACCAAGTCCTGGAGAACAGGAGTGGAGGCGCAACCTTCAGCACCGTCCTCCTTGTGGGCCTTCGTCTTGAGCCGACTTCTTTTCCCGTCTCCGCAGTGCAATGAAGCGACCCCGCTGTGGGGTCCCAGACAAGTTCGGAGGTCAAATCAAAACCAACGTGCGACGGAAGCGCTACGCCCTCACTGGACACAAGTGGAGCAAGAAGCAGCTCACTTACAGGTAATGACAAACAAACCCAGCTCTGGTCTCTGAGTAGAAGTGTGTTTAATTTTAATCCTCTCCCTGTTTTCTGCTGATGAAATCAAAAGAGAAAGGTCGCTTAAGCTTCACCCTTTCTCTTCTTTTTGTTTTCTATAGTATCCAGAATTACACTCCCAAGATCGGGGAGTATAACTCTTATGAAGCCATCCGCCGGGCGTTCAAAGTCTGGGAGGGAGTGACTCCGTTGACATTTGATGAAATCCCCTACCAGGAGATCAAATATGGACGCCGCAAGGAGCCCGATATCATGATCTTCTTTGCTTCAGGTTTCCATGGGGACAGCTCTCCTTTTGATGGAGAAGGAGGCTTCCTAGCTCATGCCTACTTCCCAGGACCTGGGATGGGTGGAGACACACATTTTGACTCCGATGAACCTTGGACTATTGGCAACCAGAACATACAAGGTAACCGATACCCACCCGTGTGTGTAGTGATTATCATGTTTTGATCCAGGTTCAGTACAGGTGGCGGGATGTTGTGGTTTAGTGGAGTTCACCTGTGTCCTCAAGGAATCCTCATTCATGAACGTAATTGTGGAGAGAAAGGAAACCAAAAAAGAACTTGGATAATTGCAAGATGACGAAATATGTTTATGGTGTCTGCTGCGTTGTGGAAGTGGCCAACCACCAGGACCAGCGGTGGGTTTGTTTTAGGTTGGATTGGCTCAAATAGACTGTCTCTAGACTGTCTCTGTGTCCCTGTCCAGGGTTTTAAAGAGACACAGTCGTTACCTGACAGAACCTCCTCATGAAACCGGCCCACAGCTCAAAGTCACGCCATTCACTTGTTTGTTTGTTTATGGCACCTTATTTTCTGTCAAAGGCCTCAAAGCAATGCAAAAACAGTTTACATGACTTCCTGAAGTAAAAAACGCAATTTTCATTGAAGGAACTGTTGCTAAATGGGGTGAATTCCTATTTTATGTGAAGTTTAGTAGAGTTATTATTGATTTATAGTCACATTTGCACATCAGAACTTGTATATTTCTGACAATACCTATAACTTCGGTCTAACTTTCACCACATTGACATGTAACTTAAACTACTTGTGCTTACCTGGAGTTAAAGTCCAAGGACGTGTATGTTCAGAAGTAAGAATTAAGCAGGAACTTTAAATGTCTTCCTTACTCTGAACTCATTACTGCTGCTGACTGGAGTGGGTTTTCTTGTAATAATGGGCTTCCCGGCCCTGTTATCTGCATACACAGACAGCTGAAATATGTGTGTGTGTGTGTGTGTGTGTGTGTGTGTGTGTGTGTGAAGGGAGGGGGGGTCCAGCTTTGTCTGGGACATGTCACAGGACAGATCACAGGCTGCCACCGTTAGCGTTAGCACGCTGCACTCAGGAGATGTGCAGGCTTGTCCTCTTGTCGCACCACACTGTTGCACAATTTAAGAGCAAAGCAAAGAAAATGTCCAAGTTGTCTCGGAGCAGATCACGACGAGCAGGCTCAGCTTTTCTCAGCTGCTTGAATGCGGCAGGTTTTCGGAGGCCCTGTTGCAGTAGTGTTCCCATTAAAGGCCGTTAAAAAATAACCATATGATGCAAATTGAAGATGAGTTTCATGTGATAAAAGCTCCTTTTCCAGGTTGGTGCAAGTCAAAGCTGGCAAAACGTCCGTTTTATTTCTCAAATGCTGGTTTGAATTTCCTCTAATATTTAATGTATTAAAGTCTGGGTGAGTGTGCTGGTTAATTCCAGGATATGAGCTTGAGTCACCCTGAAACCTCCTGATTTTAACTTCAAAAAGGAGACTCGAAGAGCCTCCTTTCATAACAGGTCAGAGGCTTTTGAGCCTGGATGCAGGACCAGTCTGGCAACAGCGATTGGGACATCCCCAGTAAAGCAGATTGTGTAGAATTAGCTACAGATTTGTTGTTTTTGAAGCACCTTCTTTCTGCTCCCTGACAAAATGGCTGTTTTTTTTTTCTGTTCTGCTTAAGGTCATGAAGCCCTTTTCATGTGACCTTTCCTATTTTACTCTGAGCTAACTGATTTGTTCTTTCTGCTGTTTCCCTGATGAGGCCGATCGCATGACTGCCGCTGTAGTTGTGGAAAATAAACACTTTATCCTTGCGTATGTGGGCTTTAAAAATAGGGAAGGAGGAAAGGCATCCGGCACATTTCCCATTTTGAGTCCTAATCTCCCAGGGGTGTGATGTCACTGGCACAAATCTGATCAGTCAGCGTGGTCTATCGGGCCAAAATAAATGACTTGGAAGTTCACAGTTCATAGAGGGGGGGGGGGGAGGAGGAGGCTACAAAGAGGTACTGTATTGATTCAGGGGAAGTGCCCAAATGTGCGCTGGCTGCTCTTCAGAGAAGATCCCTGTTGAGTCTGTTGGTGTATTGTTCCTTAAATATCTGTAAGAATACTTTAGTGTGGGGAGGAAGTTGGTCACTGGGTCACCTAGGAAACAGCATCCCATGGAATGGTTAAAAATGTCATTAAATGTCTGAAGTTCCCAGCATGTGTGGGATTTATCTGCCGGAGCTGTGGTGAAAGGTGCTGATATGTACAGCTGTTGTGGGCCGGGCTGGCGTTGGTAGACTGGTATGCAGTATTATTAGGCACCGTCCCCTCATCCAGATACTGTGAATGTGTAACCTGCCAAGAGGGTGTGACACATTTATTGCAGTCAAAGCAGGCCAGGGTAGATATCTGATCAGTTATCAATTCCAGATTCCCCTCCCTGATACCCAAACAGAGGCACAGTGACAACAGCCTCATAAAACCTGACTCAGATGAGGAAGAAAATGGGCAGACTTTACGTCTGGAATGCCAGAAAACATGCAGCTACGTCAGAGGAGCACCGGTAGGTGGTCCATACCTGGCGTGATGAGGTGTCACCACATTAAAATGAGCAGTTTGGTTTGTCTGAAAGCTGAAAGCTGCTCTCAGATGCGTTGCACTGAGGCGCTAGCGTCATCTCCATTTGTTAGTACTCCCGTGAATGCCCGTGCACGTGTGCTGTCGCCGTCTTTCAGGACTCGTTGTGCTGGAAACGGGTTCTATTTGCATCCATTATCTGGCAATCATTTTAGTTCTGCTGCGAAAGATCAATTTATGTTAACGTATTCATGAGCCCTTGTTCGGCCTGAGACTGAAGCAGTCATGTCGAAGATTATGAAATGGATTAGCCTAATTTCGCTCAGGTTTGACAGATTTTCATATTTTCAGAGAGGTTTTGATCCCGATCCAAACTCCTGTAAACTCTGAAACCAGCTAATGTCCCAAGTTCATGTTTTTAAGACTGCACATATCTGCCTGCGTGTGGACAATGCCTTTCTTTATCCGGCAAAGATGCAGAGGAATAAAGTGCAGATTGTCTTATTCTCCTACAGGGAATGACCTCTTTCTGGTGGCGGTCCATGAGCTGGGTCATGCCCTGGGTTTGGAGCACTCCAACAACCCTCTGGCCATTATGGCTCCATTCTACCAGTGGATGGAGACAGACAACTTTCAGCTGCCTGACGATGACCGGCGGGGCATCCAGCAGATCTATGGTGAGATGAGAGTAGCATCAGTGTCCTGAGGGTTCCTCCATGTAGAAAGATCACGTATGAAAATGTTGATGAACACTCTGTAATTCTGTCTTTTATGTTTATTGTGTAATTAACCTAAAAGTTAATGCCTTTTTGGTTTTTATACAGTTGAACGTGCCCCTTGAGCTAGTTGTCAACCCGCTGTGTTTGATCTCTCCAAGGTCAGCCAGACAGCGGCCCCACACAGGCCCTGCCCACAGTCACAGCCCGTCGCCCGGAGCCGAGGCCGCCTCAGTCACCCCCCCGGCACCCTGACCGCCCCAGGGCGACAGAAAGACCGGACCACTATGGTCCCAATATCTGCGAAGGGAACTTTGACACTGTTGCGATGCTCCGGGGAGAAATGTTTGTCTTCAAGGTGAGCGGATGAGACGATTTTGAGCCACTTTTGTGAAGCGCAACATTTTTTTTTTGTCAGGGGTTTCATTTAAAAAGCTCCAAATTCCTAAAAAAATGGCCTGAAAATGTTCAAACTTGTTGCTAAAACTGTAATGTAAAACAATATCTACTCACTGAAATCAACGACACTTGGCAGCGAAGCTACATCTTCCCGGGAACGGGTGGAACTTCAAGGTTTGACGGTTTTAAAACATGCGGTGAGGAGCTGGCAACTTCCTGTTGCTGCAGCTTCATGTCCATCCCCTGTGTGATGTCTAGAAAGCCACTCCCATCAACCGGCTTTGATGGTCAAGCGTAGGAGGATCCTCCCCCCAAGTATCCACCCTCCCCGCTGAGCCACCATACCGCACAGAAAACACACAACTGCTTCGGTTTCCTCCGGAGATGTGCAGAAATGCTGGTGCTGCTCATCCCTGGAAGCACAGCCTGTATCCGCAGCACGTTCCCGAACTCAAGCCCTTGCTGCTGTGCCTGCTGATGGATAACAGCGTGTCCACCTACCCTCCTCCATATTTCCCCCCCGTTTTTAGCAATAAATTGTCCTGCACCTTTTATTGTCATGTTTCATGACCAACCATCGCGCCTTTGTTTGATGTTGGTGGCCTTGCCTTGTTTCGACATCAGAGAGGCGGCGTTGCTGCATCTGTTGTTGTCACATAGCTGCTCGTAATCTTTTTATGGCTTGGTAATTGGTGTCACTGTGTTGCCTGAAAGGCAGATGTGACTCAGCCTTTTTTTATAGGCAGTCAATAGCTGCAGTTTCCAGCAAGCAATCTCATAGAAACGCACCTTCAGTCACCATCTTGAGTTGATTCAACCTGCTTCAACAGCAGCATCTACTTCCTCGTTAGCTACAACCTGCGGCCACGGAAATGAAGCGCCATAAAAACTGGGCGTGTTGTGGTGAGGAGGAAGCATCCCAGCTTCCACTATAACGTGATATCTACTGGGGGGAACATGAACAAGTCAGAGGAATCCAGTGTTGACAGATAATAGACACAACACAACAGAGGCTTTAATGGAAAAATTCCATCACTTCACTTCAAGAAACAATTGGAAGATGTCTGAAATGTGGAAATGTAAAACAGTCCATATGTACAATAGTATAATTTATAATTACATGCCAATAGGCTTTTACTTACATTAAACGTGACATATAAAACCATAAGTAATGATTACTGTAGAGCTGCATGTGAATATTTGTCTATAAATATCTCCCCGTAAGGGTTTCTGGCAGACTCCGGGGGACAGAAGACAATGCACAGCTGCATGGGCTCCAACTGTTCACACACTTGTGTCTTCTTAGGTTTCCTCTAAGCCAGTAATCTCTGCTTTTTAGTTCTTTGCTAGCAGTGTCTGAAATAAACCTCTACTTCAGAGGTCACATTCGGAATAAGCTGCTTCTCCATATGATGCATTTGATTTCACGAAAAGGCTTTTTAGTTTTGTGCTTCGGCATTTCCGGGATTAGCAAATCAGAATGACTTTTAAGGGGGTTTATATATTTGGCTGCAGTTTGACCTTTGCTAACCTTCCAGGATCGTACTTTCTTTTCCATTCATGTAGCATAAAAATGTTATTTATCAATAAATCCATGCGGGCTGCCTGTCCTCAGCCCCATTCCAACCCTCAAAAGGGCTTTTTGTGCTCTGACTGGATGTAATTTGTTGTTGATGAGCACATCAGCACGTCTGTCCCCTCCACTCACTCATGCTCATTAAAAGCAGGGCTGTGAACCTGAACCCCCCCCCCCCTTCCCCGCTGCTAAAAGTGAGCCAGCAGAGAACAGTGAGCTACTTTGAATTTTCAGACTCCCACGTGGTGATGTGCTCCGCTCTGAGGACTAATATGGTCCTTCAGACGTTAGCTGGTTAAACGTGCTGAGCTGTCAGACCACACAGAGTGAAGCACCTGCATCCTGTCTTCCCTTTCAACTTATCTCCTTTCTGATTAAATCACCAGAAAGAAAGCTTCACTTTTTCTGTTCCTTCTGTCGTTGTTGTCAAGCTACACAGAAGAGTGGGAAACGTGCACTGACAAACTAAATAACTTTTTAAAAAAAAGGTGTGATTTTACTGTATTGCGGCCTTTGAAACAATAGAACGTGATATAGTGAGACATAGTCAGAGTGGAGAGGAGTTATTTTTATTGTTCTTCCCAACAGCAGATAAAGAAAAGGGAGACTGTTTTCCATCAGTGTTCAACTGTCATCCAATCTCGTCCCATCAGGGCCGCTGGTTCTGGCGGGTGCGCAGGAACAGGGTTCTGGATAACTACCCCATGCCCATCAATCACTTCTGGAGAGGGTTGCCTGGAGACATCGACGCCGCGTACGAAAGGCACGACGGCAGGTTCGTCTTCTTTAAAGGTAAGAGCATCGCCCGCTGATACTCTTTCAGCTGTGGAAAGGAGGAATTACACCCGCTTCATTTAGCTCCCTTTAAAGCGCCTGTGGTACATTATGTGTTTGACAGCAGCGCACCTGCATGACAATGATGGACAAAAAGTCCAATAGAGGAGATCTTCTGGTCACAATCACCTCTTTCCTTCTTTGAGATTCAGGGCAGGAGGAGACCCGAAGGGCTCAGACCAATATATATATTAGCAACATGATTTACCTTCTTATTTAATCTCCACATATTAGAGTGGAATCTTCTTATACCATCTAAACAAACATCCACTCCGCCGTGGAGATAAGGAAAATGTTTGGACATGTAAGAAGAAGCGGTCCCAGTCCAGCCCTGCCTGACGTCCTGCTATTGATTTGCTTTCCAGAGGATGATTAGGTTTATTCTGATGCCTGCTAGTAATTTGGTTTCACATGAGACTATTGAGTTTGTTTAAACAGGCAAAAAAAAAACACAGACCACAACTAAAATGAACATGAACACACACAACACACTGGAACCACCACAGCAGACGAGAGCAGAGGAGATCTTTAATGTTCCTCCGGCTAATTCAGTCTGCGGCCTCGGCTCTAAATAAATTAAATGCGCAATACGCACAGCATCCGAGTCGCAATGTCACCTTCAATTACAGAGGTCAGAGTTCAGAAAGAGCAAAACCAGCCTCTGCGATCTCAGCCACGAGTTAACGTGGTTCTTTGCTGCGCTACAATCGAAGCGATGTTGAACTCGTGGAGTAACAAATGTTGCTGCTGCATATTTGAAGTCAAAGGTAACAGAGCCCGTCTGCGTTGCCCATTAAACCTGCTCCAGTCCCGAAAACGCACCACCTCTATCGCTCTGAAGTCAAACTGCTGAGTCAGGGTTCTGTTCACTTTCCAACAAGTCGTTATTACATTCGGAGAATTTACAAGCGCGTGTAAACGCTGGTGTATTTTCTCTGATTGTTCTTCTACTCTCTTTTTAATGCCTCGCTCAGGTCCACAGCCTCGGTGCCATTAAATGAAACGTGCGTGCGGGAGCAGAGTGCACGCCTGTGCACGAGTACATCTGTGTTTGGATGTCTGGAACAGAGTTACGCATCTCTGGTTGCCTTTTTTTTTTTTTATAAACGCCTGCAAATGAAAAAATGTAAACTGTTATTGGCAGTTACAAGCTGCTGTGAAAACACACTCATGCACACACACGCGTGCGCGCGCGCACGCACCATATGGAGCTATTCTCCGTGGATGAGTGGCGCTGTTTGCCAGCAGGTTATGAAATAATTTGCCGTGCGCTGTCGGCCTCTCTTCAGGGATTGAAGCCTGCGAGGAAACCGAGGTGGTGCATAATGTTTCTAAAAGTCTTTTTAGTCAACCCGCAGTGTTGCGCAACTTTGGATGGATCCGTTTGACAGCGCGCATCAGCCGTGCCGCTGCCGTCCTCTCGTGGGGGCATGAAAGGCAGCCAGCGGTTCCGTCTCATAAATCAGGTTGAACTGAAGCAGCCACGTAAATGACACCGGATCGTAACCCATCGCGAACGCCAGCGTGCGTTTTAATATCATGGGATCTTCACCGCGGTCTGCGTGCAGTGAACTATGTTATTTCAACCGATTATTGTCGTTAAATAACGTCACCGAAGCGGCTCTGTGTTCTCCATCTGTTGACTAGCTTGATTAATGGTCGAACTACCCTATAAAATGACAAAACTAGCATCTTCAAATGTTTTTGCTATTATCGGACAAATAAGGATTCAATACAATATTAAAATGTCAAAATTTCAATCCTATATAAGTCAATTTTATGAGTAAACATCACGCTAAACATCAGTTTTCTCGTCAACTATTGATTCTTTAAATTGAAATGTTTATATCTCTTTGGTTTGCTGTTTTTCTTTGTGTTATCCAGTGTTGGATGTGTTTTTAAAGCCTCCTCTTTCCTCCGTCAGGAAATCGATACTGGCTTTTCAGGGAGGCGAATCTGGAAATGGGCTATCCTCTTGAGCTGGTTGATTTTGGTCGAGATATTCCGTACGACCGTGTAGACACAGCCATCTGGTGGGAGCCCTCTGGCTACACTTACTTGTTTCAAGGAGACTGGTAATTAAACACAACAGCATCACAAAAACCCTCTAGACAGCCAGTCACACCATCCATCAGCCTCTCCTGGTAGAAATGGCTCAAATTAAAAAAAACTATAGCCATTAAATCATCCAAATCATTCATAGTTATCGGCACTATGACCACTGACAGGTCAGGACCTGGAAACGCCACCTGCATTTTGCCAATTTTTTTCCTCAATGATGACGTTTCAGAAGAAGGAATGGGCCAGTTAGAGCTGGGTGAGAGCGTTTCCACATCTCTGGTGGCGTGTTCCCAGTCTGCAGTGGGATATCAGTGGGTCCGATAGAAGGTGTCTGAACACACATGACAGCTTGTTGCTAATGGGGCTGCATAGCTGCTCAACAACACTCAGCTCAACTGGACCGCAGAGCAATGAAACACGGCGTGGGCGGCTTGATGCTCAGAATAATGTTCTGCTGGGAACCCTTCTGTCATCCGTCGCACACCGTGAACACCGCTTCATTCAAACAATAATTCCTGATGGCTCTTCCAGCAGGATAATACGGCCAACATTGTTTACTGAGGGGAAACCAACACACTATGAGACCGGTGGTCTCTGTAAACCAGTAAATTCCTGCTTAGCACCGCGTGACTGGCAGGTTTTCATGTTCTGTGTACATATTTTGCTGTGTAGATGTGTGAGAACTTTGCTTTGTTTGCTTGTTTAGACAGTTTAGGAAGAGTAACAACGCAGGTCTGTGCAGGTACTGGCGCTTTGACGAGAAGTCGCGCTTGGCTGATCGAGGCTACCCAAAACCAATCAGCGTCTGGGGATCATCAGTTCCCTCCGCGCCCAAAGGGGCCTTCCTCAGTGATGACGGGGGTAAGTCCGAGTGTGTGTGTGAGAGAGAGACGAGAGACATGTCTAAGAAACCGAGAATGTGCTGCTACGCTGGCTGACATCCTTTAATTTGTCCGTCTCTAGCATACACATTCTTCTACAAAGGATCCAAATACTGGAAGTTTGACAATCTCCGCATGAAGAGTGAACCCGGTTACCCCAAGTCCATCCTGAAAGATTTCATGGGCTGCAGCGTGGACCTGGACCCAGACAGAGACACAGACACCGGACGGAAATACCCAGACGTCAACCGCCCGCCATTCAACCCCGACGCCGGACGCACTGATGACAAGAGCAAAGACCGGGACGAAAACCACCATAACAGAACAACCAAAGACCCCGGTAGACGGCCAGACAACGACGACGACGACCGCCGCGAGGGTCGGGAGGAAGATACCAACGAGGTGGACGTGGTGCTGAAGGTGGACGACAACAAGGAACGGACCATGACCATCCTGATGGTCATCATCCCACTGGTCCTGGTACTGTGCATCCTGGGGCTGATCTACGCCATCATCAACACGCTGCAGAGCAAAGGGGCGCCGAGGCTGCTGGTGCACTGCAAGCGCTCGCTGCAGGACTGGGTGTGACCCTTGGTGAGGTAGGGGGCGCTGGAATTCTGGAACTGGACCTCAGACCAACCAACCTCCTCTAATCCATCCCTATGTGTTCCACATATCTGTGCTCAGTGGTAGTTGATGCAATACTGTACTGATACACACACTAGAACATAAATTATGTCTTACACACACACACACACACACACATGGACACACTCACACACAGGGCTCTAGTGATGCAGGTAACATTGCTATCTTAGTTGTCTTTTAACAGAAATAAGTATCATTTTTGCCACATATTTAGGATTATTCTGTGTGACCTTGGGGAGTGAAGGCGCCGCTCAGCACATTCGCCACCCGCCTGATGCCGCGACGTCAGAACGTGCGCAGGAGTCAGGCTCAGGTGTTGATCACACACGGAACCACTATCCAAAACCATCTCCGCCATCTTGTCCGAAGGTAGCGTTTTTGTCTGCCCCGCCCACACCGGCGGTGAACAGGTCTCTTCATGAACCCGTTGGTGTTGTGCTGGATGAACACGCATTAAAAAGTGAAGGTTGCACAGGCTGATGATGATGATGATGATGATGATGATGATGATGATGATGATGATGATGATGATGCATCAGGCTCTGACAGTAGCAGAAATATGTGGTCAAACATACGGTACTGTAATATACACACACGTGTATATTTGCATAGGTACACAATACTCAAAGGAGTACGCAAAACAGTGAAGAGACGCTTCCATTTGAGTGAGGGTTGTGCAGCTGTTAGCATCTGGACTCCTACGTGTGTGTGTGAAAGCTAATCTGACTCCAACATGTGTAAAAACTGCTTAACGTGTTGTTGTGTGAATGCCTTCAGCTTGGTGCTGCGTGTAGGTTGAGCAGATCTGTGCCAGGTGTTGTTCTGCGTTGTTCTGTGTGTGTGTGTGTGTGTGTGTGTGTGTGTGTGTGTTTTCCGCACATTTCGGGAGATCTCATTCAGTGCTGCATTGAAATCTAAATCCTCATATTTCTTCTAGAACTGTCAGGGTTCCTGTCAGCTGCTGACGGAAGCGTTCGGTCACCACGTGTTTATCTGAAAACACACCAATAAATGAGGGAAGGGGCTTGTGCACGTGTGTTGAGCGGATACTGTGAAGTGGTGCAGGTGGGGCGGAGCCCGACACCAACTGTGGATACTCCTTAAACATAGAAGCGACCTTCGGGCTAAAGCGGTAGCACCACACACCTCCTCCTGTGTCCCACGGTGCTCTACAATGCATTTACTGTAGTTGATTTAGGTGAGAGAGACGTTTGCACATTTTTTTTTCTATTGTTTTAGCTTGGGTTTGTACTGTGTATGTCGCTATTGTTATTATCATGATCTCTAAACCAGGAAGGCCTTTCCATTCTCCTGCTTCCCCTCATCTCAGTGGGGGTTTCCCCCTCAGAGAAAGACATTTTAAGAAGTGATTTGAGGATAGAACGCCATCATTCAGGTCGATTTCTGCAGTTTCCTTCGCCTCTTTGTGCTGCCATATCATGCTCTGGTGCCTGTGCCTGTAATCTTTATTGAAAGGTCTTTTCGCCTCTGATATTTCCATCCCATTGAGAAGCTGTGCCCACACTTATCTGTGCTGCGGTGTCAAACACTTGACTGTAACTTCCTGGTTCCCAGTTGACCCACTGAGATTGATGAGCAATCAGGGATTATTTCCACTTTGGCCGTGAGCATTTTTGGCTCACCTCCAGATAGAATCACTGTCTAATAGAACTAAAGGGATCGGCGGCCATTGCACGTACGGTTGTTTGTTTTCTTCCGCAGGATTTCACGTGTGTTTGTGCCGAACCTGAAGTTTCGGGGCTCCGTCAGCGCCTCTGAATTGTGAGGTTTTATAACGGGCTCGTTTGTGTGCAGTCGCTCTGAGATCAAAGCGCAGTAAATCTGCTTATAATGTTTAAGTTTTCCACATGGCAGCTATATCACAGTCTGCACTGCTGGGTTTTGTCCTGTCCAATGCCGAAACACTGCAGCCATTTTATATTATCTTAAGAAATCAACAGATTCCAGTCGCGAGATTAAAAAGATTCCCCAATGCCCACTTAATCCCACTTAACACAGGACCAAAAAAGAACATTTCTTAGACGATAAAGTCACCTATGGACGCACAACTTAAGACAAAGAGCAAAGACATCCTAATGGGACTCAACCCTCCTCCAGGGACCAGTGTTAAGAGCCTTGCTCAAGGGCCCACAGTGGTGATAACGATGAGGGTGTGGACAATCTTCCCAACTGGCGAGGCCACCGAGCTGTCATTCATGGTTGCAACAACCCTTAAGGGTCTTGCACAATAAATTTGTTCACACTACTGCTCCCGTGTTATGGCCACATGGTCGGGGTTACCCTGTTTCTTTCCCTTATATGGAATCCATTTAAAGACCTCTTTGGCTGAAAGGGTAAACAGACTTTAAAGGGGTCCTCGTCCCTCAGCTGCCATTTATTTTCAGCTTTTCACGTACGTAGCTAATTTTCCAGCCATGTGACAAGTGCTTTGAGCTGTAGGGACGTACTAATGGTTCCGCTCCTTGTGAAATAATACAAGTCTGAGGTTTTTCATCGCGTCTACAGGTCAGAGACATAAAAATGGAATAAACAAAGCAGAGTCACAGCTTTTTACTGACAGAACAGGATGTAGCAACAGCAGTGGCAGGTAGACAAACCGCTAACAAAAACCTTTGTAGACCCGGAATCAAGCGGGCTGTCTGTTGTAAACGTGAAGCGTCGTCTTGAAGCGGCAGGGTGGGCCCTGGCTGCACGGGCTCGTGTGAACGGGCTAATCCCCTTCATTAAAACCCAGCAGGTGTTTGCAAATGCTGGTAACCCCAAGTGCCCTGAAAACATCCACTTTGAACTCTCAGAACCAAAACATGGTCCCCTCTAAGCTACATAGTGATCATATTTGGACCACATCTGCAGTAAGGCTCCCCTCCCAGTCAATAACGGAGTCTCATCCCCCTGCTGTGAAAAGTGTATTATAACAATGACGCCTGGCTAGAGAAAATGACTGAAGTTGATTGTTGTGATAGTAGAAAGTGGTCCGAAAGTGGTGGTCTTGTGACCCAAAACTGCCGAGACGCAGTAAAGTTGATAATTGGCGGAAGGAGCAGTGGAAGACGCGGAGGGAAAACTGCTTCATGTATGAATGGGAGGAAGGGTCGTCTGAGGTGTAACAGTAAGCTGACCGCTGGGGGTGGGGGCAGCGGGGTCAAGTTACACAGATGTGGACATGGAGGGGAAGAGAGAGACTTCCTGCAGCTGAGGCAAGGAAAGTGGGGGAGGGAGCTGACCCGATCTGGCTGTGCTGGTAAAGCTAAAAGGCTCACCTTATCCAGACGCTAGCTCAGCGTTAGCCTTATGTTTGTACGTGACGGGCTGAGGTTCGTCTAAGAGGCAGCCTCGAAACCCCGAGGCTGCCGCAAGCCTCCGGCGGGGTGACGACGGGCAGCGGTGACAGACGGATGAACAGACACCTGGACTGAAAGGAAGAAAAGGAAAGAGCAGCATCATTTATCACCAACGAGTCATTGATCTGTGGCCAGTTTATAGCTGTTGCTAGGAAACGGTCCATCACTCACCTCATTGTCAGGGGAGCTTTGTGGCACACTCAGCTAATCAGTATTAAAAGCTCCATTAACCTTTCTCTCGCTCCCGGCTCCGTCTCAGGGAGAGACGGCCTCTGTTCAAACATTGTGAGCTAGAATATTGAGCATTTGATCAATAACACAACTGATTTGATTCCATTCTCGGCATAACGTTTGATCACACGATGTTTTATCATTTCCCTGCCAATTTTTTACCGAACAGCGTCAGTCTATCGTCACTCTTTTAACACGCTAAATGTATCCTGCCAGTTTCGGGGTGATTCTGGGTTATTTTTCTAAGTTAGAGGACTGTCGGCGTCCTGTCATGGATTCAACCATTGTGTGTGCAGGAAGCTGCTTTTGTTGTGGTAGCAGTTTGGAATCATCTCTAAGGAACTACTACATAAATAGAGTGTGATAGACAATGAGGGTGTTGATGAAAGGCTACAGGAAAGAGGACAAAATGTTAGTAGCCTGTGGTGCCTCACTGGCAGGAACCCATCGTGGCCACTGTTCCCTCCTCTGTGTCGGCTAACATGATGTCATATTCTCATAAAAACTTTACTGTCAAATTCTTGATGGTCCTCACATGTGGGGATGTTGTGCTTTCCTGACAAAATAGAAACGATCCCATAGTTATTTGTTCAAGCAGCTTATGCTGATCTGTGCCTGCGTTATAAGTGGAGCGCCCTCTAGTGGCTACGGCCGTGACAACAATTGGATGTCTTGAACTGCCATCGTGCTCTACTTGAAGTTGTATTTAGGGTTCAGGCAGAGATCCGATCAAAGCGAAAAGAGAATCTTTCAATCTGTGCCGCCTTAATTATGGAGGATTTACGGTCAAAGGGGAGTCTTTAGGTTTTGTGGGTCTTCTAACTTTGTTCCTTCCAATGATCTTCGCCTGACTAACTCCTCTGCTCACTGAACCAGAAGAGGAAGTCAGCTTCCATGATGAGTCCAGGAGATCAGAACTCTGTTTCTGGAGCGACCAGCAGAACTGACACGGACTTTTCTCATCACGCCTTTGGGTTTCTTTTCTTAAACTCTGAAGATTTCACACTTCAGCCCCGAGCGAAATACAACAAATGATTCTGAAAGCATTTTAATTAATTTGTCTTAGTTTGATTTCCTATTTTGTCTTTCTACAAACGGCCAGATGTTTTGGCCAGTAATGCTTTTTTTTTTTTTTGTTGGTGTTTCTGTTTTCCAAAATTAACGTAAAGCATTCGTGTTTTGTGTTCACCTCTAGTAGCCATGCTGGACATGTTCACATTAAACTCTTCTGAAATCAGCCTGTTTGCTTCAGCATTTTATCAAGACATTGTTGCAACAAAGCCCACACACACACACACACACACACACCCACACTAGCTCTCTTCCTGCGGTGAGGTCAGCATCCATAGGGCCTTACTTCCTGTTTCACATGAACTGGCTGTTGGACACTCACGATGGGGACCAGAGGACAAGAGGAGGTGCTGCTGGTCACCAGGAAGCCACATGAGCAGGAAAGAAGTTTGTGGAGCCAGAAGAAGCCGAGCACGCAACGCCGTCCCACAGTTTGTGATGCTCCGATTACACAAGAAGAAGTTGTGGCAGACGTAAATCAGATGTTTGCAAGACTGGGAGTCAGTCATCCGAGTCCAGAAAGAAGTGACACCTACTCATCCCAGACGTGCAGGCGTAATTGGCTAAACTTGGCCTCCAATGACAGCAATTTGATTTCCTCCTGCACTATTAAAAGAGCCCACAGTCTGCAAGGCTCTCAGCTGTCAGCACAACAGATGAAAGAACAAGGAAGGAAAAGGGCAAATAACAAATCAACCACTTTGGGATATCAGCGTTCCTCTTGAAATATCGACATTTCTGCACTTAGCGAGAAAGAAAGAGGCTCAAACTTCTCCAGACTTGCTGCCTTCACAGGCAAATTTCCATTTTGCCGTTTGGCTGCCGTCATTATTGCGCATGTGTAGACAAAACTCTTGAATCATTTTCTTATGAACATAATCATCACATGCTCGACCAGACCAGACATGAGACGGACACACACGTCATTTGGGGGGTCATTATTTTAAAGTGGTTGTTTTCGAGATCTCACTTCAGATTTAATCCTGCGTGTGACAGCTTATGGAGGTGACACACATAGATGAGCGTGCACGTGCTACTTGTGCCTTTGCTTCCCTGTAGGTGTGCTATAAAATACATTTAAATGGTTTAAGGTGATAACGTGCAGGTGCGGATGTGCAGCAGATAAAGGACACAAACACGGGACAGGAGCAGACGAGTGTCCACCTCTTTGGTTCTGGGTCTCAAAATTTCCTGTAATGGATGGCAGCAGTTGGATCATCACGTCAGTGACGTTGGAAAGTCACCAGATATCCCCTCCAACTGTTCCTGGAGCCAAAAAATGTTTGATTTAATGACACAAAATAGTCGGTTCTGCTCAAGTGAAGCCTCTCTGGCTGAGAACACGCGCGTTACGTCAGAACCACATGATTAAATGGATTCTATACGGGACTCTTCTTCCGGTCACCTTTGAACACTTTAAACTTCCCGTCTGTGTTCACACGCTGAAGGCGGAGCCTAACAGGCTCATCAGGAATTAACAGCTATGCACATTTATGCAGGTTAGAGATGCAGGTTAGGAGCCCGGGATTGAACCAGCGACCAACAGCCGCTGACACAAGACACAAAAGTTGTTTTGAGGTTGTGTTTTGTCTCCATTATGAAACAACAGTCAAAGACACTCAGGAAACCATTTAGATTGGGATTCTGTAATGGAGCGCCAGTCCCAGGTTCAGCCCAGCGGATCACCGAGCCCGAAACATACTGATGGTAAAACCACATGCTGGTGTGTGTGTACAGGGTCAGACCATCGCCATGAGGATGTGATGTAGTCTAAATTCCCCCCCATAAACCAAACGACAAACCCAGTTCCTCCTCGATTTCATTGTTTGACAGTGAGGTAACGCTAACATCTGGAGCCGTAATGGAAGTCAGACCAGCGTGATTTGGTGATAGATTTGGCACACACACCCACTCACACAGCCGAGGGCGTGGACACACTCCTGTCGGGAATGACGACCAGTGTTTGCTCAGCACCGCGGGGCAGGAAAACCAGGAGAGTTGGTGTTTAGGGGGGAATAAAAAGAGAAAGTTTACTGTCACATGTGGCTGAAAAACCCTCTAAAACATGACCAGCAGGAGTTTGTAGGTGCTGCACCTGTGTGAAACGGCACCTCCGGATCCATATGAGAGGACGGCAATGGCAGCCATTCTCTGTAATATCCCTAATCTCGACTTGAGAGAGCAGATAAGGACTGAACGAGGAGTGAGGGGTTCTTTTGAAGCACAAACTCAGCCTTTTCTCCCCGTGTAAAACGAGATTGAAGTGCCATGTGCTCGGCCCGGTGGTACGCAGAGAACCCAGCTGGACTGAAGCATCGGAGCGCAAACAACACCTGCAAGCACTCACAAACGTGCGCTCCCACACACGCCAAGAATGCATAAATTAACATTCAACAACAATTAAGAAGAGCTGCAGGTGCACCAAAAAAACAGAAAAAGACTTTTTGGGGTTTGCAATGGAATAATATTTGCTTTTTTTAATTCTTGGACGCCGTCTGAAGTGTGAAAGTGTGGAGACAGACAAATGGACTGGACGTGGACGGGTCCCACCAGGACAGCAGCCTCTCTGTCCACGTGTTCAGCCTAGAAGCTCATCAGAAACAAGAGAGCGGCAGTTTTCTCTGCACGTCTCCAACACTGTACAGTTAAACCAACATAACTGGCCCATATTTTATCACCTCAAGATTCATAAGATCCGTTGAGCGACTTTAAATTAAAATGCCAGATGTGCATGTGACACAAGCGGTGCTCGTGTGCATCACTTACTCCAACCTTGTTATTAGATTCTCCTCACATCAACTGTTTCACCATTTGTTGTATAGAAAAAGTGAAATGTGCCAGTGACCTGTAATACAACCCTGCTGTGTGTGTGTGTGTGTGTGTGTGTGTGTGTGTGTGTGTGTGTGTGTGTGTGTGTGAGTGTGCGTGTGTGTTTGATGTGACATGTTTCCCCCCAGCTGTACTATAAAACCTGTCTTGGTGTGAATCCACGTGTGTTTACAGCGTTAGCTTAAGGGGAACGTGCTCAGTCCGGCTTCATACTTATGGTAAACCTATTATCATAACAAGTGCCAGAGAAAGCCCATAAAACTATGGGATGTAATAAAGTTAATGAGCAAAACATCACAAGGGACACCTGGCACGTGCATCTGCGTGGATGCGAGGGGGACCGCAGCCTGAGCGAGCTGTGAAGATGGTCTCTGTCTCCAGCTGGAAATACAAACACTGGTGGTTTCAGCTGGTTCCTTTTCCCAGTTACATCCCAGTACATCCAGCTTGATCACTTGATCACCTCATGATCACTGCCTTAACCTTTTAGCAACCTTAAAACGATCACTTGACGCTGTCATTGTGTGGAACCACTTCCAGAAACACGCCGGTGTCTCGTGCCCTGTCTCGTAGACGCAAGCGGCGTTCCCATATGCTAACAAGTGTTTCACAGATGTGTACAGCTTTGGATCCCAGATCAGAGCAGGGTCCACCTCAGGTTGGGTGCGGTTCTGCTTCACCTGGTTCCAACTTTCACGCTTTAATCCGAGGAGAAAACGCTGCTCTGCTGGGCTCTCCACCGTCCTCAGGACTTAACCAACATGCTTTATGTCCAGCGCTCAGCTCAAACTGATCCCAGATAAGTCATGTGCCTCTTCTGTACAGACAGGCCCTGGCTTGTAGTGACCCAGACTCTGGAACTGCAAGAATCTGTGCTAAAGTTAGCCGCCACACAGCGGATCACTGTCCCAGCTGATCACTGCTTTATGTAATAATCATGTATTACAACTAACTCCTCTTTGAATTCCTTAAGGGGGACAGTCTCAGCTGTCCAGAGAACTGCATACTCCCTTTAACTCTAAAGAAATGACAGTTTAAACAGCAGGATAGCACCTATAAGTCATTTATTTATGGAACTATCTCTGTCCCCTTGAGCTATTTTTAGCAGAGCCCTGGTTCAGTGCTCAGACTCCAAAGTCAAAGAGATCTCCATCCACGTCACTGTCGCTGCGTCCGCTGATTCTTGTCCTGTGGACATCTGTCCTTCATTCAGAGGCGGCTGGACCGAGGTCTGACAGGTGTAGCCGGGCTCGCTCACCTCCAGCCGCACCTACGCTGAGTTGAGCTGCCAGAGAACAGCGGGGAGCCGCATTTGTGGGGCCACACGGCGAGACACGAGCCCGCGGCCGCTGGGCGACCGCAGATGCCGTCATGTTTTCCAGCAGCTGCAGTGAGACCACGGTTTTATCAGGCCACCTGAAAACAGGCAGCGTTAAAAACGGCGTCGCTTGAAGCCCACGTAGAAACTCCAGGAGTGGAGGAGCGACATTAATTCAACAATCTCCACTCCAGAGTAACTCTAAAAGTAATTCTGTTATGTTGTCAATGACTGCTTGTATATGGTCTGAGGACTTCACTGTGATTGGGACACCGACAACAATGTTACAAATCTTTCCACTCCTCTTAAATGACAAAATGTCCGCTCTGGTGTTATATTTTGTTTTGCTAGTGCAGTTATTATTGCAGGTTTTGGGGTTTTGTTCTGGTCTCTGAGCAGGAAGATGTCCCACAAGTTCGCGTCCTGTTCATCTAAAACAGGGGTGGGCAAACATTTTGATTCGTGGGCCACAATGGGTTCTAACATTTGACAAAGGGGCCGGACCAGGAGCAGATGGATGGATGGAGTGCTTTGGTAACCTCACCTCATTGGAGAAAAAATACACATCTTGGGATATGGAGAAAACATGTGCTTTAATTTCAAATGAAAATGAAGAGAAGCATTACAACAAAATATATGACTTTGGAATGAGTCTTAAAAGACTTAAAATCAAATGAATAAAATGTGCCTTTTTAAAAAAAATTAATAACCATTTCTATTTTAAAGCACTGAAAGTTCTGTTATCCTTCAGGATATCACCATCACTCTCCTCCTGACTGTCTTTTTTCTAGTTGGAAAACACCAGAATTGCAGTGAAAATTTAACATTAACAAGGTTTATTCATTTAATTTTTCAAGTTTGGCGGGCCGGATTAAAACGTTTAACGGGCTGCGTGTGGCCCTCGGGCCTTAGTTTGCCCATGCCTGATCTAAAACAATGTGATTGCTGAGAAAAAAAAAACATTTCCAGGGTGATTAAAGCAGGAATTTAACTGAATTCAATCCTCCATTTTCTGTGTGCAATAGTCATATAACACACACACACACACACACACACACACACACACACACACACACACACACACACACACACACACACACACATTTTTGCATCTCTCCTGCAATTATTCCCCATTTCCATCCTTCTAACGGCAGAACCACTTCTCTGCCACCTTCATCTTCTGCTATCACTTGTGCTGTTCCATTGACACCAGTTTGCTCTCCCTCCGTTTGAACCTCCACGTCTGATCCTGCCCGGGGCCGTGAGGGTTCTTCAGATGGCCTCCTCAAAGTTAAGCTGTGCCGGCTCACTGATTCGCATGAAAAGGAAATGTGAAGAAAGAAAGTCAGGAAAAAGAGTGAGCAAAAGCCCTCAGAGCCAGGCCCCTGCTGACACTAGTTCTTTCAAATGGCTTTGACTTCAAATGCACATTTAAAGCAAATTAAAATCTAATGGTCCAGTATGTAAATGAAGTGGAACGTATCAGCTCCAGCGTCTGATGTTTGATTGGATAATCCAGAGATGTCTCTCTTTATTTCCCTTAGTTATAAAGTTGATTCTCATGTTTAAGACTCACGTTCTGATGTTTATAATTGGAGTCCAGCGTTCCCCCGGCCTGGCCTCAGAAGGCGTTCCAGGCTTCGTTTCATGTCATCCCGGAGCAGCTTCAGTCATCATGTACTATTATCTATTATCCACTCTTATGTAAATAGGTGGGTGTCTGCTGATGAAGGTGACGGAGCCCCTTCAACATCTGCTCCGAATCTTTGGAAGCAAAGATTCTGCCCATATCAGCCTTGTTTGTAGCACTAAAATGTTCAAGTCTAAAAATCTACTTTTAATCTGCCTTTTAGTCCAGAGGAGAATGAGCAGACTGGTTTGAGATGATAGAAAGGCAACAGGAACTCTGGCCAGAAACTGGCTTAAACAACGTAGTATAGGTCCAGCATTCCCTCTATCAAGGGTTCAGGCTGCTCATGCCGGTTTATTGGTGTGTGTGTGTGTGTGTGTGTGTGTGTGTGGGGGGGGGGGGGGGGGGGGGTGTATTTTCTTGTCCCACTTTGGGCCTCTTAGTACCAACTGAGCATCATTTAAGCACCACAGCCTCCCTGAGTGTTGTTGCTGACCATGTTTGTCCCTTCATGACCACAGTGGACCATCTTCTGATGGCTACTTCCTGCTGGATGATGTCACATCTCACACTGGTTTCTGGACCACGACAATGAGGTGACTCTCCTCCAGTGGCCTCCACCAGAGTCACCAGATCTGAGCAACCAGTTAGGGACCGGTGCCATCGTCATTTCAAAGAATATATGATTATAAGTTCTTGAGTTCTGAAAAGAATCAGTAGCAACAAATGGTAATCAAGCTTGAAAAGATCTGGAAAGATTTGGTTGAGAAGAGCCCAAGAGCTCGGAGGGATGTAAAAAATGACTTAAATAAGCTGAGTAAATCAGTGAATTCTAAAATAATCCAAACGACACGTCTCTAAAAAGTCATTTATTCAACAAGCAACTCTTCTTCAGAAGTCCAGCGAGAGCAAAACAGCGCCACACATGATTCCACATCATGACAAACGGAAATGTTTGACATTGACGGCGGGAGGTCGGATATATAATGACCAGAACCATCAGAACCGCCAGAACCGCCAGTGGATGTGCCAACAGTGCTCAGCAAAACAGAGAAACACTATCGCTGCCAAAAGTGCCTCATCAGGGATGTCCGCAGAGAAGGACCGTGTCACCTTGGATCATCAGTGAGGTATTTACACCCACACACCCACACACACACACACACACATACATACACACACATACATACACACACAGGACAGACGCCACTAGTGCATTAGTATGTCTGTCACCAAAGTGGTCATTATTAGAATAGTTGCTGCTGATACAGACCTTCATTTAAAGTAAGCTAATAGCTCACTGTCGCCTGCACACACCCACCGCCGCACATACACACACACTGAAACACACCCGCTCATCCACAAAGGCACACAGACGGCACACACGGATAATTATACATTCCAGGGACACATTGTCTCAGGATGGCGAGTGTCCATCCCTGTCTGTCTCCATCAGCAACGGCTCGTCCTGATACCTGGGGACATGAACGCCAAAATAAAAGACCACCAATGAAATGTCTGTTTTTTCTTCTTCAGTGTTTAAACACGTAGCGTAAAAGAGAATAAAAGAATATGAGTGGAGTGGAGCCATAATTCCTGGGCTCCCTCGTACAGCAACTTTCTGTTTCCAACATCTGGCAGGAGTCTTCATCACCACATCTTCTCCCGCTCCTCCTTTATCCCTAAGAACTATCCCAGCTTCTTCTTCTTCTTCCCAGGCTTTGGTTTGATTGGGGATGAGCCAGTCGGGGTCCTGCTCACTCTTGGCCTGCAGGTTGATGTCAGCCATGCAATATCCAGGAGGAGGTCCGTGGTTATTCCCCTTATTTATTACACCTCATGGAAACGTGGCCAGTTGGTTTTAAGTGGCCTTCTGGGGCTGTTCTTCACACTCTCTGTGGGTGTTTAGAGGGTGTGTGAGCATCTGATTGATGGTGAACTTTAAACATAGGGGAAATTGTTGAAGTTGAAGGCTTAAGTGGTCGTGTAGATGGTCATCGGCTTCACTGATTCCTGACACACTTATGCACAACTCGGTTATGTTATTGGCCATTAAAGCACAGAACCTCTCAGAAACTCTGCACATGTATACAGAAGCCCAAACAGGATCTGACATCAGACCCTTTCCTTTAATCTCGTGTGAAGATCTTTTCACAATCAGCCTGCTCAAATGCGATGAAAACTAAAGGGATGGCTGTCTAGGTTTAGGAGTGATGTCATCCATACCGTGCTTAATGCAGGCTCCTGCAGGCAGTGAGCAGCGTGGAATGAATCATGCTGGAGTCAAACCGAGTCCTCCAGGGCTAAGGAGGGTCAATTAGGGCCATGGCCCAGGATGAGGAGCCAAAGAGGGCTGCGCTGGCTTCACTAAAGACCCGTAAAGTCAAGAGAAATCCTGACCGGCAGCTTCACCGAACAGCGTATGACATTTTTCTGCATTTTCATCTGAGCAGGTTTCCAGTACAGGAGTACCGGTGGTTTATTCTCCCGCTTTTGTTCAAACCTGGAGACGAGAATTCAGCTCACGCACTCGGAATTCTCACTGATGTAGGCTGAGAATTTTACACTCTGGGGCTTTAACTGGGCGAGGTTCTTGGAAACAGTTCAATTGCCTCCTGATTGCCCCGTCAGTATTGTTGCTGTATAAATAGTGTATTTTTGTGTGTGTTTCTGTGCTCTCCTCTCCTCTCCTCTCCTCTCCCTTCCCTTCCCTTCCCTTCCCTCCCCTCCCCTCCTCTCCTCTCCTCTCCTCTCCTCTCCTCTCCTCTCCTCTCCTCTCCTCTCCTCTCCTCTCCTCTCCTCTCCTCTCCTCTCCTCTCTCTCCTCTCCTCTCCTCTCCTCTCCTCTCCTCTCCTCTCCTCTCCTCTCCTCTCCTCTCCTCTCCTCTCCTCTCCTCTCCCCTCCTCTCCTCTCCTCTCCTCTCCTCTCCTCTCCTCTCCTCTCCTCTCCTCTCCTCTCCCTTCCCCTCCCCTCTCCTCTCCTCTCCTCTCCTCTCCTCTCCTCTCCTCTCCTCTCCTCTCCTCTCCTCTCTCTCTACCCCCCCCCCCCCCCCCATCAGCAGGAGGGTCCCCCTACATGAGCCTGGTCCTGCTCAAGGTTTCTTCCTGTTAAAGGGGAGTTTTTCCTTGCCACTGTTGCTTGTCTGGGGTCAGGCCCTGGGATTCTGGAAATATATTCATATACTATATAAATAAAGATTGATTTGATTTGATTTGATTGGAGATTGATACCACAAATTCCTCAGCATGAACAGATGTTGGGCTGGATGACAGCGACAGCGATATTTGTGCAGTGTTGGAGTGAAGATATCATCGTGCCAGTGAGCTATGCTGAGCTTCTGTGAGAGAACCTTCCAAGGTGATGACTAAGAGTCCAAAGTTTCCGCTCATCTCCTGGAAAACAGCCCAGAAAGCTCTTTAAATGTAGGTGGCTAAAAGGACACAAGGACAGAAGTACCCACAAAGGGTACTTCTCCAGGGTTGTGTGTGGTCAACACACCTGCTCGAATTGATACGACATTGACGCTGTTGAGGAGAAAGTGGATTATGACTACTTCAAAACTACTCTGGCTGAATTCAACAGAGAGAAACCAGGAATCCGGGTCAGGTCTTGGGTGTCTTATCAGTCCTTAAAGCAGCAGGAGCCCCCCCTTCCCCCCATATGTGCCTGGATCCGCTCAGGGTTTCTTCCTGTTAATGGGAAGTTTTGTTCCTGCCACTGTTACTTGCTGGGGGTCGGGTCCTGGAGTTCTGTAATGAATTGAATTGAATTGATAGATGGTGTCTGATGTCACCTGGAAGCATCTTTGCAGTCCAAGTGTTCCTATTAAATCAATCGAGTTCTGAATGTTCCTGGTTCTGCCTTAAAAAAAAGGTGAGTTGTTTCAGGAATTGTGTGGATTTGCAATTGTCATGAAATTTGAAGTCCAAATGATGTGTGTTCCATGTTTATTGTCGTTGCAGGTCTTAAAATCACCCATCAGTAAACTTTGTTTTGCTTCAGTCAAGAAAAGTGACCTTGAGGAAGCAGCTTGGAGATACTGCTCCATCTCCGTGGCTCATTTTCATTCTTATTCATTCATCCTGCATCTCTGTATTTATGGGCCTTTTCCTGTCCACTACCACCCCCCCCCCCCACCCCCACACACACACACACACACAGGTTCCACAAAGGAGATAAGAACACTAATGTGATTTGGGGTGGGGGTGGGGTTTAATTTAATAGAAATTCCATTAGGCTAATGGAACTGTAGACTGTCCACCCAGACTCCTACACACACACACACACACACACACACACACACACACACACACACACACACACACACACACACACACACTCTCACACACACACACGCAGCGTACTCCACTGCTGATATTGTACAGCTTGAGAATGGGAAGCAATTAGCATTCAGAACTGAGCCGCCATATTAAATGAACGTCCCTAAAGATGGGACATGGAAGGTTAACAGAGGAGGACGGAGCAGCGCGTGCCTGTGCTGGTGAAGAAGGAGAATTGTGGATGGGTCTTCAAAGTCAAACGAATTGGCCCCCAAAATAAGGAGGAGAAGGCATTAGATAAAGCATCTGACGCGACCATCAGACAGTGTCCAGGCTCCAGGGTTCAGCCTGGCCGAGAAACAAAATGGATGCCAGCTGTGCGCACCATTGGTGGTGCACAAGAAGAGTGTGTTTTCCTCGCAGCAACCCCCCCCCCCACACACACACACACACACTGGCGAGTCTCATTCATATTCAGGTGTGTCAGCTGATTTATTTACACTGACTATTCCAAGTGTGGAAATTTTGGACAAGTGACAACTAGTACGAAGAGGACGTCCATGAGCTCTCCAGTTTGAATCCCGCTTGTTTGTCCTCTGCTGCCTCTTTCATTTTCGGCACTTAATGTCCCAATTCCTCTCAAAACAGAGGGATAAAGTGTCCCAAAAAAACAGCAGACATCCTGGCATGTGGCCATTTGAGCCATTGATCAAGCTTTAAGTGGCAGTCCATCAAAGGGAATCTGTCTGGCTGTTATTAAGGTGTAATAAGATATTGTCTTATGCAACAAGATCAATTGATGTTCCTTTTAATGTCGTCAATGAATGTATCCAGGGCAAAAATGGAAATTGACTGGATTCTCTAAGGGATTTTTACGTAAAGCTAAAAACTCAAGAAAAAACTAAAGTAAACACTAGAAAGGTGCAGGTCAAACGGTAAAGACGGCGGTAAAAAAGTCGTTAGTGCGCGTGTGGAAAGCAGACACAACAGGTGTCAGCCTGAGCGTGCTCACTGGTCCGGATGCTGCATAAAGGGGCGCACAAACATGCTGTAAACTCGGCATATTGTTGCTCCGTCTGGGGAGGCAACGTGCACTCAGACGTCCTGCCCGCTAATACAATTTTACTGGAGGAAACAAGGGAGGAGAGGCAGTCGGTGTCTGCGCTCGCTCTTCATCCATTTCCCCGTCGGTCTCTTCTAATTCTGGCTTGATGGGATTATTGCTCGACTTGTTGCCTTGATTCCAGATGGATTATTGTTGACATTGCTTGTAATTACAGTGACTGGAGTCTTTCTGCACTGGCGTGGATTTTCGGATCATCTTGTCAGCTCAAACACTGTATGAGGCATTGGCCCACTCACTCACACACACACACACACACACACACACACACACACACACACACACACACACACACACACACACACCCTCCAGGCTCCGCTGCTTCACTGCTCCACCTCTGGGTGACAACTGACACTTAAAAAAAATTCAGAAATAATATCTGCAGCCAAATGTCCCTCCGGTAGCGAGCCGCCACTCACAGAACAGATCAAATTCTGTTGTATGTTTGGGAATCATAAGGAGGCCTTTTTGCTTTAGTCTCATCAGATATTTGTGATCTGGAAGCTCAGTGGTAACTGGCCACCTGGGTGCCGAAGCTGTACTGGATTCCTGATTGGTAGATCAGCAGAGGGGCGGGGCTACAGACCAAAACACACCAATGTTAGCTTGCATTAGATACGAGCCCTCCTGTTTAAGTGTCTCTCCTGTGTTTGTGGTACCTGCCCACACGTCACCAGTCTTTCTGACCTGCTTTAGCTTGCTGCTCCTCCGCTACCACCCACTTCAACCTGTGATCAGCTAATTACAGGACCGATATCTTGCAAAAATCATGTCCCATTACTTCCAGGAAACCCGTGATGCTGCAGGGTGGAGGCAGAGCCGATGGCTGAGGACGGCCTTCGACCGGCCCTCGGGGCTCTTCGTCTTCCCGGTGTCCCTTCTGCCTCCAGTGGCTCAGGGTGTTCCTTGTCCTTTAGGGTACAGGTGGTGCTGTGTCACACCTGTGCTCTCCAAGCTGCCACTGCTCAGCCATCAGAGGGGGTCCAAACCCGGCACACAACCTGTTCAAGTGGGTAGACTCAGGATGCAAAATGAGCATCAAAACACACAGGGCCCGTTTCCACGGCAGCTTCTCCCCAGCCACCAGTGGAGGAGTGGAAACAATCAGCTCTCCCTCAAGATGTGCATTATTTATGATGGGCAGCACTCAGTAGCGATTAGCCACTTTGCTATTTATTCTTACATACATTTACTTATTTCTTTACAGTGTACCACCACAGCTTGCAGCATTGACACTTTTGTAGACATTTTAGCGCTGTTTTGGTGATTATATCAAGCATCTGTTTGGTCTTTCATTTCCTTTAGCGTGACTTTGTGAGAGCAAAACAATTCCGACGTTCCTGTGCTGTGGTTTACTCGTGAAAATAGCAATAAATGCTATCGTGTTCTATTCATCCATCATTTGCTCAGTTCTACTTTCATGTTTTCTTTTATATTTGTTAATGGATGCTGCTGTTTTAATTATGATATTATATTTAACCTTATTTATTGATGGGAAGTTTGGATTTTTCTTAATCAGTCCATCTGTCTACTGAACAATACTCCTGTCATTTTGGGAAAAGACATTAAAAAAAGGAGAGAGATCCAAGACGAAAAGAGAATGAAACATTTTCATTCTCAGCAGCTCACTGAGGAATATTCCAGGTTTGCATCGTCAGCGGTAAGACAGGAAGTAGGAAGTGGGCAGAGGAAGTGCAGACGGGCTGATGACAATGCCGCCACATCCGATTAGCATGCGGCGCACAGCACCAGTGGCTGGTGGAAGTCCATCCATTCACCGTCTGCCCTGTTCAGCAGATGAATGCAATCACACAAACACCTCAGGTTTCAGGGAAATTAGTACACAACCTATTTCCATCCACTCCTCAGGAGTTAATGAGTCTTTTTTGTGCTTTTCTTAAATCATTATATGCATAAACGTCCAAAATAATGGAACCAGTAATACAAAGAACATAGGAAAATGAATATTATGTCATGTTTCTTCTGACCAGCCCGACCTGTGAGACTGACAACCTGTAGAAAAGGGGTTCCAAGGCGTCTACAGTCACCATATTACCATAAATCCACTTCAGGAGTCGTGACTGTCATCGTGTGCGTAGGAGAACGTCTGTCAAAGATCCATTATTTGAATCGTGATTTCAGGTGCAGCGACCTGGCAGACGTCACCAGCCTGTAACCTTTCACACTCGGAGGCAGAAACAGGCGGCTGAGCTCTTGTTCTCATATTTAATCGGAGCGGCAACATTTTCCGGCTGTGTTTTCGCCTTGTGCAAGTGTGGCTGAAGGGTAATGGAGGCGTGATTGCTTCTTCTAATTTATTAAAGAGGAAGCTGTTAGTGGGGGTGTGAGCTGCTGCTTCTGCTGCTGCCGCTTCAGTAAGTCAGCTAATTGGTCAGGGGAAGCATGTTCTGCACCTCTTTACATGGTCAGAGCTGCAGCAGCCACAAAAAAGGTGATTTTAAACCGTGTTTTGCTAAAATAAGCTAATTTATTAGCACTAAATAGAAGCAGCTCCTCATATCCACTGAAGTGAGAACACTTGGGGTCTGTTGGTACCAGTAAGGAGAACATCTCCCGTCCATCAGACTCCATGAAAGGGTGTTTCTAATGGCACCGAGAGAGTCATGCTAGCAACCCGGTCTGGGCGGAGTGATACGGTATTCCCCGGGCTGTGAGGAGGTTCAGCTCGGCGCACCAGAGTTCTCAGACAAACCCGCAGCAGGACATCCCATCCCATCCAGGACCACAGAGCAGCCACCGCAAACATCTCACGCTTTTATGGCGAGCGGAAGAGGGAAGCTTTTACCTCAACGACACCCTATCATCTCGCGTCACATCTGAGGTCAGCTAGTGCTGTTATAATGTAATACAGAAGTAAGAAAACCAGCACGTCCAGTATTGCGTCACCCTTCTTGCCTTTAGGCACATTAATCTTCACTAATCAGCCCCGGGCGTCACAGCCTGATTTATAATCTGCCAATCAGTCTGTTCCAGCTCAGGGGGCCACGGCGGAACTGCGGAGGAGCCACGATCCGAACCTGTGAAACACACGTGATTAAATGAGGCTCCAAAAGTGGCGTTAACATGAGATGCAGCCTCTGGTTCGGCGGGTTGTTATTTCCACCGCATCAACTGTGGCTTCGCTGCGTCGGCTGTCAATCCTTATTAATCCCGGTAATTCCTCCCTAATCCTGCCTTTAATTAAACTGTGATTTACAAATAGTGAAGTCGGAAATTCGGGCAGAACTTTTGACAGCTTATTCTCGGCCCGTTTCAATGTGTCAGGAAGAAAAGAGGCTGTTTCTCTCACGGGGGGAACGGAAGTGCGATAAAAGTGTCATCAGTGGGCTGCGACATCATTAATATACCCCCTTTAATGAGATTCTGTGTCAGAATCTTTGATTGTTATCTTTTAAATAATAAGGTCGGCTTATTTCACAAGTGTATTATCTACCAGGCGAAGCAGACTGGGGGTCAAAGGTCAGAGAAATAGAACAACACCAAGAAAGAAGTTCGTCAAACTTAGCAAAATGGCTGCCGTTGTGTTATTATTGCGATGCACTTAATTATTGCTTCGGTAATATTTAAATATGGGATTCTGCTACTGCAAGAGTACCCAAAAGATGATTAGACTCATTAACGAGGTTTCTCAGACGCTACATCACTGAAGTATTGATCAGTGAGCATCTGCAGGCAGAGGTCACTCATTCATTTCAAGCAACACGTTGCAACACACACACACACACACACACACACACTGCGGTGGTTTAAATTGCTCCTCCGTGCATCCAAACGCGCCGACAGCATTATGAGTTATTGGCATTATTAGTGCTGGTGTGGAACATCTGAACCTCAGCCTTTTCTCCTTGGTGCCTACGGAGGCTTGATGCAGTCTGCTGACAAATCACCCTCACTCCCTCCTTCCTCTTCCTCTCACCCACAAGCCTCACCCCCCCCCCCCCCCCCCCCCCAATCTGAAATTTAAAACTAATGTAGCCTGTAGGAATATCAAACCCTGTTTGTCTGAAGAGTGGCACGGATTTCTATGACTGTTCTGTCTTTCAATTCACGAAGGTTCTTTGATTCCTGCAGCATAAACTTGTTTTTTCTACTAGCAGCTTTTCACGGTGCCTTAGAAAGTTTGGGTCGTTTAGTTTGAGGTGCAATTCAACTAAACAGAGCTCCATTGGGTGCAGCCTGATGTGATGGGATGTCAGTTAGTCTTGTGAGAGGTTTGGGTTGTCTCGTTCTCCAGCCAGACATTAGCAGGCTTCTGCTGCCCTCTTGTGGCCAATTGTAGAATTACAACAACCGCACAAAAACAGCGGTGTGGATGGATGTAAACTTACATTGTGTTTATAACACATATAGTAACGCGTACAACTGTACATTTTCACACCCTTTCCATGATTTTCTATAATGTTTGATGTTGTTTGGCTGAATGCAAATGTTGAATAAATGGATAAAAAGTATTCTCTCTTCAGCTCACACACCCCAAGAATGATAAAGCACAATTTTAGTCATTTTTGAAAATGTATCAAATAAGAGGTTTCTTTAAAAAAACACAAACTTGTTCCATTGTCTGAAGCACTCAGTGTTTGCCAGAGCTACCCATCACCATCTCTAAACACCCAAATGTTACGGCAGAGTGGCAGGAACTTGAAAACCTGCCAAGTCTTGCGGTCTTGAGCGTAAATTTGAGGTTTTTTTTTTTTTATAACCTGCATTACCAAAATGGGGGAAAATGACTTGTTTTATTTTGAAGCATAATTTGCCTGCACAAAAACAGGCTAAGAGGTGGGGTGAGTGGGGCAGAAGCAGCAAAAAGCACTTTCTGAAAAGGAATTTTAATATTGTCTATTTGAGGTTTGAATGCTTCCAAAATGTTTAGCGAAAAACTTTAAAAGCAGCAGCAGCCAGCAGTTCCGAAACAGGCGTCACCACCAGGCAACTAGCTTATTATTATTATTACTAGCTTATCATTTGTTAAATTTGTTATATTTTTGGATCCAATAAAATGTGTACATGAGTTTTCCATCCTCAGCATCACGTACCAAACCCTGATGTCCCTGAAATGAACGTCCCCTGAAGAAAATCAGCTAAAATACGATTTGCATTTATGTGGGTAACAGTTAGCAGCCGGCCCAGCACGGTACAAAATGTTGACTTTTGTTTATTTCTGTAAAAATAAAAAAGTTTGTGAGGTATAAATCCATGATGTCCAACTGTCCCACAGCAGGAAACCAGCCGATATAACTGGTTTCAATTTATGAATTTATATAAAGACATTTCTGGACTAGGAAGGCGTTGAATGTTGACAATACACACACACACACACACTGATTATCCTGATGCTCTCAGCCCTCACACACCATCGCTCCTCTCTAAATCTAAAAGATCCCGGGAATCAGCCGGTGCGGCACGGCGTCGGTGTAGCGCTTCCAGTCTTTGCCGTATTTGCTGCTGCAGCGGTGCTCGTCGCGTACGCAGCGGTGGACCAGCAGGATGGTCATGTAGATGATGTAGAAGTACGGGAGGAGGTGTCCGAAGCCACAGGCGGCGCAGTAGGCCAGCGATCCCATCAGGTCGCCCGTGTAGTTGAAGTGGCGCGCCACTCCCCAGAAACCTGAGGTCAGCAGCTTACTGCGGTGGACCTCGCCGTCACCGGAGCGGTACGAGCACTCGATAAAGGTGGGTTTGCGGCCCCAGATGGTGCAGGAGCCGTTGCTGCGCCGGAACAGGTCCTTCTGGTGGTTGGTGGACCGGAAGATGTAATATCCCACCAGGCCGAGCAGGAGCACAGCCAGAGCGTGAAGGTTGGACAGCTGGACCGGGTGGTAGACCAGGTACAGACCCTGACGACACAAAATACAACCCTTCTGCTCAACTGTGATGCAAAAACGGACTGTTGAGGCTAATTCTCCTGTGGAGTTCCCACACTCATTAAGACGGTGCTGTTGTGCTCAATGTTCTGCTTCCCCGCAGGTTTTTTTGTACCATATTTTCCGAACGATAAGTTTTTCATAGTTTGTCAGGGGGTGTGACTTGTACTCCGGAGCGACTTATATGTTAAATAAATACATTATTACAGAATTTCACATGTTCGTTATTTTCACGCTGATAACCACAAGAGGGCGCTCTAGGCGTGTGTACCCGAGGAACGAGTTCCTTTCGCGACGCAGAAGAAGAAGCGGTGCTTCGTCTATTGAGTTAGACTTGATTGTTTGGTAAACTTGCTCGGATGTTCTTTATGCTATAGTTATCTGAATAACTGTTAATATGTTACGTTAATAAAGCAGACACGTACTCAGTTCGTTGTGGGTCATGTAGCTGAATTTGTTACGTTAGCATACCGTAACGCTATTGCTAATCCATGCTAATGGATTGCTAATAGCCTTTCAAGATTAAATGTATGTTCTTGATCTTGGATTTTATCAAATAAATTTTCCCCCAAAATGCGATTTATATATCTATTTTTCTTCTTTATTATGCATTTTTTGGCTAGTGCGACTTAAACTCCGGAGCGACATATAGTCCAGAAAATACGGTACTTGATTTGTCTCTAACAGGAGTTTTACCTGTAATGTGTAGAGGTAGGGCAGCCACACACAGTCCCCCCAGCCCAGATACCATCCAAAGTGGTCGTGGCAGATGTCGATGGTCTTCAGGTACCACGCCTCGTTCCAGAAGAAGTCCAGCACATAAATGGCCTCCATGGAAGCACAAAGCGCAGTTTTGTGGTTAGTTCGAGGACCGAAGGTGTCGTCTGGCATTATTTTGGGCGGGGGATTAATCTTTACAGGGGTGATCAAAATGGATCTATCGTCGTAGAAGGATTCTGTAGAGGGAAATTACTCTTCATTACACACAAGATGCATGCAGTAAATACAAACACACAATTACTGCAAGACAGTTATGTGTTGATCTGTGTTATGATCACCCCCCAGGCTCTGTTTATTCCTCCGGTGCTGCTGCAGAAACTCTGCAACACAAGTCTCACGGCCCTGAACGCAATCAGTGAGGAGAATAAGCTGCCCTCAACAGGAGGGTGCAGTGCCCTGCTCAAAGGCACCTCAGAAGTGTTCCAAAAATGGGCCCTCGGGTCTGGCTCCATAACTACTCCCCTTAGTTTGGACTTGACTCAGACCCCCTGCATCCCGACAGACTGAGCTTCTGCCGTCCTTCAAAAGGGTCTTAAGGCACTGCTGGGACTCGAACCCAGGATCTCCTGTTTACTAGACAGGCACTTTAACCAGCTAAGCCACAGCACCACAGAAACAACCCCCTGGGGACTCAATCATGAACTGATAAAACAATAATAGATAATATTCAGATCATCTGATCTGAAGATGCTGCTGCGTAAAGTCTGTAACGCCATAACAGAAGAACCCCCGGCGCCAAACAAACTGATGTCGGAACAACAGTTTTGGGCGGCCGAGAACAAACCAGGGGGGGTTATTGGATTATATATTTCTTATATAATAAAGGTGGCCTACAGGTCTGAACCTGTCACAGTGAGGTTATAAAAGCTCTCTCTTCACTGGGAGCACGAGCTAGATCCCATGTCCTCGCAAATATCCTTAAACTCTGAACGAACCGGGAGAGTTTAACTCCAGCGTGTTGATTCGTTACCTGCAGCACGTTGACGAGGATCATGGAGTTTGTGACGTGCCCGTAGAGCTCCTGCTGCTTGGCCATGTAGGACAGGTTGATGAGCGTCCAGGCCACGATGCCGGGGCGACCGTTGAAGAACAGCTTGAAGTCAAACCACTTGCCGACGCGGGGGTTGAATTCGATGCCCATCATAAAGTCATAGACGAAGTTCCCCGTGAATTTGCTGCAGGGTCACAAAAGCTGCACATTAACAAATGAGAGAAAACCCCTCAGGATGAAGCGAGACGTGCTGAGCTAGCCACGTTTAGCGACGGCTAGCATCTTCAGCACCACTCACCAGTCTTCGGAGTTCGTGGGGAACAGGTAAGCCTTGGTGAACGCAAAGGTGGACACAGCGTAGCCCAGAATGTTGGCGCACCACATGAGGGGGATCCAGTTGTCGAAGATGATGGTGGGAGAAAACCAGCGGAAATGGTGGGCGTTGGCAAACCACAGCGCATGAGTGATGAGCCAGCACTGCAAGCCGTTAATCTCGTACTTGTTAATTAGCCCTGCAGGAACAAACGAAGAGAAAAAACAAAGCTTGCCTCCTCGCCGCGGTTTGATGTGTTATTCAAATGAGGGGTTGACGCGAGTCCTAATTACCAGCAGGAGTTCGCGCTCCGTCCTGCACTCCCCCGACATACCCGGGGATCACCTTGTGAGTGACGTCAGGGACGCACATGTACAGGAACACCTGAAGGAACAAACCAGCTGTGACTGGCGCTTGTTCGCCCCCCGCGCTCCGACACGCGGCCTTACCTGGAAGACCACCCAGACGGAGTAGATCTTGGCAGCTGACCAGGAGAAGGAGGCCGTGCGCTCCCAGATGGACAGCAGGCTGGCGTCTCCGCGGAGCAGCTGCAGCAGCGGCTGGCTGAGGGAGCACTGGTGCTGGTCGCACGCCATCACAAAGTAAAAGACGATGAAAGGCGCAAAGCAAAGGAGGCCCAGCACCGAGATCAGGGAGAACCAGTCCACCTCCCTGGGCGTCATAGACAGACAAAGGGAGAGTTTCCCCACTGGCGACTGCTAATGCCTAATGATGGGTTTGTGTCTTGTCTGGAAACCAAACTGAAATTCTAATCCTATAATAACACAAACACTCACCACGCTCTGCCCCACTGGGCCGGCGGCTCCGTTCGCTCTGATGTCTCCTTGTTGCCTCTCTGCTGGACGTTCCGCCTGGTCGCCTCCATCGCTGCTGGACCTGGGATTTCGGATAAATGGTCAGACGTAGGAGACTTTGGTTCAGAGAAATGATGCGTTGGCACGCCGAACTTTGGGTACAATCAAAGCTCCCTCCGGACTGTGCGCCGTGTGACAACAGCTACAACACGCGCGTTATTCTCCCTTATTTTCAGCTGTAGCTCCGTCTGAGGCGGGCCGGGCTGGGAGGGTTTCTGGTTCAAATCCCAGTGGCGACCCAAAAAGAATGTAGGTATTCCAAAAGTATAGCTGCTCCTTATGAAACATGGGATTTACTACCCGGAATTGCGCTGACTTGGCTGCAAAAGGTGACCCGAGGGGTCGGGGTGCTGAGCACACCCGAGGCCTCGAGCTCTCCTGCTCAGCATATCAGATAAATAAAACTGAACATCTCAGCTATACTGATACTGATATCTTTAAAAATGGATTCTTACACCTTGAAATCATTTCCTGATAGCTTGTGTGTCGTCCCACGAGAGCGTTTATGGCACCAGATAATGAGTGATTGGGGAATACAAGTGCCTGTCCTTGGAGAGGTGATAGTAGAGCCTCAGGTGGAGGCCGGTTAGGTAAACTTACATGTGCACGCGTGCTCATGCCAACAGGCACACAGGCGTGCACGCACATGCATTTATAGTTAATAACCTGATGTTAATTTTAGGGGGACAGTCTGCAGCCATGCGTTGGTTTCTCCCATGTCTGCACTAAATGGAGGATCCCATATCCAAACGTAAACCGTTTTCTGCTTATTACTGCTTATTAACCCGAAGCAGAAGGTAATAATTAAAGGGATGTGTTTGTGAATTAGCCTGTGATGAAGCCGGTGCCTCGGCAGCCGTGACACCCCCCCCCCCCCCCCCCCCCCCCCCAACGCACGGCGCTGCGCTCCTCCGCGTTTTTACAATCGCTGGGGGGGAAGTTGCATAACGTCTCAATAATCCAACTGTTGTCTTAGTTGACATAAATACTAAGTCAATTTGTCGACAAATCTGGTTGTGTTGTGCCTTTATCCATCCCCTAATGACGATAAACCCGGTAGACAAAATAACGGAACCCTACAATGTTTCACAGAACCCATATAACCACAATAAAAAACAAACAAACAAACAAACCAAAACATTTATGCATTAAAGTGAGGAATACTGCAGTGTGACGATAAAACATCTTACTCACCGGGAGCTAAATGGACCTAAGGTTCGAGGGCTGGGGACGGGTTCGTGTTGGCAGCAGCTGGGCTCACAGGTCAACACATAACCGCTGGACACAGCCCTCAGGAGCTCCACAAGCCACGCCCCAATACCCGGGAATGACCAATGGCATCTAAGCAGGGGCGGGGCTGGCAAATAACGACGACTCTGATTGGACAATACTGACTAGAACCACCACCGGCTGATGAGCTCGCTACTGGTTGAATGGCGGAACGAGTGTCGGGGAAGTGGGAAGGATGAGCTGCTACTGGTATCTTATGCATCAGTATGTGACACATGCGATGCAGTTTTAGATACTGCAGCACAGAACGCTGAATTTAATCGCATAAATTACGCAAACTGTGGATGTTGCTCCAAAAATGTAGGAAAATAACTGCCCACGTGTGCAGTTCCAACGACCTGACCTTAGTAGTTGTTGTATTGTGACATTATATTATCAAACGTTTTCGACTGGTCGTTGTAAAAGGCTGTAACAGACGCTATATAAATAAAGATTGATTGAAAAGTTTATTGTCTGGCCAAATAAACAGAATACAATCTGTACATATATCAAATACTACCACCAGGTGGGGCTGTTTGTCTAAAATGAAGTTGACGCGATCCACGGAAGAGAAAAATGCCAATGAAAAGGAAACTGGTGGTGGGAGACAATGTTGTTTGACATATTCGTTTTATTTTCAGTTTCAGAGAGTGTTGTGAAGAAATGAATCTGTGGATCAGTCAAAAATTGTTGAAAGTGTTATGAAAAAAACAAACTGAGAGTTAGGAAGAGGTACATTTGATCCTTCTACATCTCTGACTTCTCTGCACCTTCTGATTTTATCAAGAGGCCTACAGACCAAAACGTACCTTTTTCACTCTGTCGCCTGTATCTGCGATCTTGTTGATGACCACGGGTGAGAGGGAGCGCGGACTGACAGGAGATCGGGGTCTTCACCTTTCAACACGGCTCTTTCTTCACCACAGCGGTCCTAGAGACGCTGCACCAACCTGCCTTTCAATCTCACCCTCCATCTTTCAGTCACTCGAGAAGACTCCGAGATACTTGAACTCCTTCCCATGCGACAGGACTTCTCCAGTAGAGGGCAAGCCGCCCTTCCTTCGTCAATAACCACGGCCTCGGACGTGGAGGTACTGACTCACAGCTACGAACCACCCAGCACATGCAGCATAGAAGTTCTGTCCATCTTCCTTTCTTCGCTCTGGCTGCCCTGATATCAAGATCAAAGCAAATGATGCAGTAGTGTTTTTACAAAAAAAGACGTTAATAAAGAAATCCCTGCCAATGATTTCAGACGGCATCATTGTGCTTAAATGTCGTCACAGTTTAAGTACATTTGTCTTGGTAAAACATCCGATGAAGTAAAATCAAGAGTGACGTCATTTGACTGACTGATTATGTAGCGCTATTGAGGCTCAGGAACGAATGTTTCAACCAAATAATCATCGTTAAAGACGATGCTTTCAAACTAAATGCTGTCACCCCAACGACCCCCCCAGAGCAGACTCATTATTCCAGGCCTTTTGGGAGCCTCTGGAGTTCACCCAGGACAATATATATATATAAAACACAGTTCTTTAGCTGTGAACAAATGACTGTAGCACTACAAACCTGACGCTCTGGGCTCTAATCCTGTCTGTCTGCCTGCCTGTCTGTCTGTCTCTAAACATAACTTGTCGTAAAATGTTCACTGAAATGTCGATCACAGGCCAAGGAACAGATCCCATTTGGTCATGTTCCAGATCCCGGCGGGACTCTGACCCTTGTTCTTCCAAAGATCAAGGCCAAGGGGCTTTGATCATAAGGCAGCCTATTATGTTACGTAACCGTGTTACACGTATAACGCACTCTGTCCAAACGCATTAGATCGGAGCAGTATTCTCTGACGTGCTGTAGGGTTCCGCGTCTACAGTCGAGGCAGATTTGGTCCCAAACGCAGACTAATAAGACCAAGTTTAACCAGGTTTAATAAAAAGCTCAGTATGAACCAGAAATGAAACAGTAGGAAATTCCAACTTTTCAGTGGGACTAAAACACAACAGGAACTGGTAGACCAGGAGTAATTCCATTAAACTAAGAACAGATAAATGTGTATTACTAGAAAAGAAGCGCGGCAGGAAAACTGGGGCCTGACGCTGACCTGCTGGTCGCCGAACAGGCTGATGTTGTTGAGCTGGTAATGGGACTGAGCCACCATCCTGCAGGTGGTGGACGATTATTAATCTCTCAGCAGCACGAGACAAAGTAGGGTTCAAAAACAGAAATTACTTTCAAAAAGACTTTTGAATTTGTCCAATTTGTAGTCTCTGCGGGTGCAATTAAGGTTATCCGAAGACAGAGGGGCAACGCAGCTAATTAATAATTGCCCTCAAATGAGGTGTCCACTGGAGTGACTTCAGCTGCTTGTTGCGCAAGAAGGTCCAGCACAAGTTTGGAGTGATAATTGTGGCGTGCTTGGACAAACGTGCGCGTACAGCAGCATGTAAAGAAGGTATGATTGAACGGGCACAGGTAGAAGACAGTTCATTTGGTGACCTGACTCTCCACGTACACCCACCTGACAATGAGGTCCAATTAAAGTTTTAATTGAGAAATGCTGAGTGGAGGGGGATTCATTTTCTACCTGATGAGGCCGCATAATTGTGTCTTTATTGATGCTTGAATGACGAAACCACGTCTGTTTCTTGGAATTGTGCCTCGTTGTGATCATTTATTACGGGAATATATAATGATTTGCTTTTAAAATAACTGGTTCCGGCACCTGTTCATACAGAACAAATGGTTCCATCCTGTATTTACAGCTGTAGATGATCTGCTACAGGTCAAACCCACCATCGGCCTGGAATCAGGGCTTCTCAGCTCAATATTTGATGAATATCAGAATCCTCCAGCTGATTGTTTCCGAGGATTTTTATGCGCAACCGTCTGCAGCGCTTCCACGGATCGGCGTGGAAGGAAATAGCAAAAGAAAAACAGGGGATCATTAATTGAGACCACAGTTTGGAAAACGCCTGTTTAATGAGCTCGTGTTTCTGCTGCAACCACACAACCATCCTGCTTTGTACCAACTGTTTGGGCTGCTGACTCTTGGCATGTGTGTGTGTGTGTGTGTGTGTGCGTGGACATTTTCTGAACCGCCTTTAATCTTAAATGACTGTTTCGGACTACAGGAATCCCACTGTGAGCGGTGGAAAAGGCAGCATGTGGCAGAGCTCATTGAATCTCTGCTTGACTGACTGGTTTCTGGAGGGTGACTGTTCACTCAGAAAGTCCCCAGAGCTCAAATTCACAGCCTGGGTGGTCCTGAAGATCATCATATACCTTATATTAATGCATATGAATACACTGATTATATAAAACACTGTTCAATATCAGTTCATGTGAACTGTTATTGCTATTTTATTAACGGTATTAATTCTTCAAATGCAAATCAACAGGCAGAGAATGATCAGGAATAATCCATCATGGAGACACGAGGGGTGAAGCGAGACACTTTCACCAAAGACATTCTGGCTCAGAAGGGAAGGAGATGCGGGTTTAAACCACCCGTGGGGGAAGTGGGAGCAATTAGGTAGACAGGAGGGTAATTAGGGTTACAAGAGGCAGAGAGAGGGAGGCAGAGAGAACCAGAAGAAATCCTGACGTGACAGAAGCACACAGACAATAATGTCAGCTTCCATCTAAGTCTGAGGCCTCCAGGAGCTGTGGTGCAACTTGATTTGATCAATTCTGTTATGGTTGGTGTTGTAGAAGGAAACTGGTTTACGAGCGACCTTTTAGGCGCACAACCCCACCATGAAGACCCCATCATTCAGACCCCACCATGAAGACCCCACCATGAAGACCCACCATGAAGACCCCATCATTCAGACCCCACCATGAAGACCCACCATGAAGACCCACCATGAAGACCCCACCATTCAGACCCAACCATGAAGACCCCACCATGAAGACCCACCATGAAGACCCCATCATTCAGACCCCATCATTCAGACCCCATCATGAAGACCCACCATGAAGACCCCATCATTCAGACCCCATCATTCAGACCCCACCATGAAGACCCATCATGAAGACCCCATCATTCAGACCCCACCATGAAGACCCACCATGAAGACCCCATCATTCAGACCCCATCATTCAGACCCCACCATGAAGACCCATCATGAAGACCCATCATGAAGACCCCACCATTCAGACCCCATCATTCAGACCCCACCATGAAGACCCACCATTCAGACCCCACCATGCAGACCCACCATGCAGACCCACCATAAATCTCATTCCAGTTTTCCTGGCTGAATATTCCTCCCAGTATGGTTCCGTCAGCGTTCCTGAGATGAGTCTGAGGCTCATATTGCAGCTCTGAACGATTCAGTCAAATTTCCCTCAAAGATTCAGTAAAATGGCAAATTTTAGGGTTTTGTGAAAATAGCTTCTTTTCTTCAGAAAAGTGCTCACAATCAGCTCATCGGTCACAGAGAGACTGTAAAACTCAGATGTTACGGAGACGGAAAAGGGAATTTTCTGAGAACTCACGTCCCTCCAGAGAACAAGGCCGTGTCAACTATTGTTCAATAAAATCCTTTATTGTTCCATATTGTCATGACGATTGTAGCATTTTCACCGTTAGCCTCCTACTGGCCATGAACGATAATCCAACCAATATTTATATTGAAAAATGCTCACAATGCACATTGTGTGCAAACCTGACGGCACTTGAATGTTCGTCCGTCTTCCTCTCCATCAAAATGCTGGAAAAGCCCTCTATTACGACACAAAAATGAAGATTTGTCCTCAAAAGGAGGCAGATTATTAGCATCCATTCAATGTTAGCGTATCCGCTAGAGCCGTTCTCACAAAACTTTTAACTTTCAAAGCGAGGCTAATTAGATCAGGATTCCTTAGATCTGCCCACATAAGATGGCTCAAGAATGTTTGAAATTAAAAAAAAACTAAAAAAAAGCACCAATTCAGCATTTAATAACAAGTGAACATGAATTTAAAGGCGGGTTGTAAATACAGATTTGTGTATTGGATGATCTACTGCAAGAGCAACGGCAACAAACGACCCACTTTGGAAAGATGCATCAACATTTGTTCATTTCATAAAAGCTCGCCGCTCTTTGGATGTTTAAGCACTATCATTTCAGCCAAAACCTTCTTAATGGGTTCCAAAATGGAACCTCTTCTGGTTGGAGCGGCGTCCTCAGCTATGCTCTTTGTTTTGTCAACGTGTCCTTCTCCTCCCTGAGCTCCAGCTCGAATTCATACCAATAAAATATGCACAGCTTGACAAAAGAGGCCAAAAATTAAAGCTAATTAGGACACAAAACGCAGAGAAATCTGTTGAGGAGATCGTTTGTCAAAACATGTACAAGTACAATTGTGTAATTTGTGTAATTTGGTGTTTTGAGCTTGACAGTTTATCACTGAAATTTGCTGTGATGGCTTGTTGGATCCATCTTAATCACCTCAAAATTAGCTGCAGAGGAGGAAACTAGCGCAAACATTTCCACACATCGCTCATATATATGCAGATATAGACTTCAGGGAGTATTATATAATAAAGTTCAGGTAATATTACGTTTTTCACCCAGACTTCTTGTTTTGATCACGTTGGGTTTCAAACTTCTTCAATATTTTCTAAAGAAAATATTAATATAGCCCTAAAAATAAGAAAATGTGGATGACGTGGATGTGACGCTTAGCTATAATTCCGAGAAGGCTGATTATGCGCATTTTGTCTGCTTATTTTCTGACAAACCAAATATTTAAATGAAGAATCAAGTTTGAAATTTAAGAGATTATAAAGGTCAATCCACAAAGTAAGTACATTCCAAAAATAGATGACATATTTTTTAGTCTATAACGCCACAAAAACAGCAAAAATGGAGTCAGTATTTATTCTGTACTTAAAATTGGTCTTGACTGGATTTCATTTTAAGGCTAACCTGACCTTATTTGTAATTTTCTTGACAAGATGCATTTCCCCAACCTATATCACAACCTATATCAACCTGTGAACCTGCTGAAGGTTTGGAAACAATGTCTGTGAATTAATCATCTCTTGACTGATGTTTAGTGGCAACAACCTTGGGACGAGTCATTTCCTACCTTTAGGACACCAAGAACCTTCTGGCACCATCAGGAATCACATGAAACACACGTGTTGTTCTCTGTAACGGGACCAGGGAAACCAGGGAGTGACTGAAATTCCTAATAAGTGAAGAACTGACCTTTGTCGTTCAACCTCCTGCTTGACGGGGATGCCTGAGGCTCTCCTCTCAGAACGTGCTGTAACTGGCGCAAGTTCACATTTTGTTGTTCAAGTTGAGACCAGAGGCCAGCGAGAAAGTAGCTACAGCTTTGATTGCCTCGGCAACTTGAGCTTTACGTTTATAGGCTAATAGCATCTAGGCTGGCATAGGCTATATAGGCTAGTAGCATCTAGGCTAGCATAGGCTATATAGGCTAGAAGCATCTAGGCTAGTATATGTGATATAGGCAAGTATCATCTTTGTTAGTATAGGACAGGTGATATAGGCTAGTAGCATCTAGGCTAGTATAGGCTATATAGGCTAGTAGCATCTAGGCTGGCATAGGCTATATAGGCTAGTAGCATCTAGGCTGGCATAGGCTATATAGGCTAGTAGCATCTAGGCTGGCATAGGCTATATAGACTAGTAGCATCTAGGCTAGCATAGGCTATATAGGCTAGTAGCATCTAGGCTAGTATAGGCTATATAGGCTAGTAGCATCTAGGCTGGCATATGCTATATAGGCTAGTAGCATCTAGGCTAGCATAGGCTATATAGGCTAGAAGCATCTAGGCTGGCATAGGCTATATAGGCTAGTAGCATCTAGGCTAGCATAGGCTATATAGGCTAGAAGCATCTAGGCTGGCATAGGCTATATAGGCTAGTAGCATCTAGGCTGGCATAGGCTATATAGACTAGTAGCATCTAGGCTAGCATAGGCTATATAGGCTAGTAGCATCTAGGCTGGCATAGGCTATATAGGCTAGTAGCATCTAGGCTAGCATAGGCTATATAGGCTAGAAGCATCTAGGCTAGTATAGGCTATATAGGCTAGAACAGGCATGGGCAAACTAAGGCCCGGGGGCCACACGCGGCCCGTTAAACGTTTTAATCCGGCCCGCCAAACTTGAAAAATTAAATGAATAAACCTTGTTAATGTTAAATTTTCACTGCAATTCTGGTGTTTTCCCACTAGAAAAAAGACAGTCAGGAGGAGAGTGATGGTGATATCCTGAAGGATAACAGAACTTTCAGTGCTTTAAAATAGAAATGGTTATTAATTTTTTTTAAAAAGGCACATTTTATTCATTTGATTTTAAGTGTTTTAAGACTCATTCCAAAGTCAGATATTTTGTTGTAATGCTTCTCTTCATTTTCATTTGAAATTAAAGCACATGTTTTCTCCATATCCCAAGATGTGTATTTTTTCCTCCAATGAGGTGAGGTTACCAAAGCACTCCATCCATCCATCTGTTCCTGGTCCGGCCCCTTTGTCAAATGTTAGAACCCATTGTGGCCCACGAATCAAAATGTTTGCCCACCCCTGGGCTAGAAGCATCTAGGCTAGTATATGTGATATAGGCTAGTATCATCTTTGTTAGTATAGGTGATATAGGCTAGTAGCATCTAGGCTAGTATAGGTGATATAGGCTAGTAGCATCTAGGCTAGCATAGGCTATATAGAATAGAGCATTTGCTGGCTGACTTGTGGACAGTGTTCCACCAGCTAGAGAGACTCATTGTTCCTCTATTTTAAATGATAAATAGAAAATAATTGCCTGGGTAAAAGGAACAGATCTGCGGAGCGCCTTGACTGTGACACTATGAATGTCAAAACTTCCAGAAGGGCCACATGGAAGTTTGAACCGTTACCATCTGGATATAACATTTTAGCCGATTTTTATAAAGCATCGCTACCAACTTAGAAAAGGAACCAAAACTTTCTCCTTCAATAAGTTCGGAATAGCCTAAAACATCAGGCACCAGCCTTCCGTTGTTTGGAAGGTGTGTGCCAGTCAGAAAACCAGCGTGTGATTCGTTTGTCACCGAAGGCTCCTTTTCACTCGGTCGCCAGGCACACGGCAACAATCTCATAGTGGTTATTCAGAAGTGAGCTGGCTCTCCAATTATCTAGCAGTAAAATATCCTTCCGTGCTTTGGGGATCAGGGTCATTAACCCTAGAGTCTCATAGAAAGCGAGCCTCCGCTAGCGACGCTCTCTATAGACTCGGTGCAAAAGAGCGCGAAATGTCTCAGGAATGACTTAAACAGCGAGGGTGTCGTCCCAGCGTCCCCCAGACTCTTATTTATAATAATAGCATCTTCAGTATGCTAGGAGCTTCACGTCGTTCCCTATTAGCATTACCGATGCTCTCGATAGCGCCCCAACGTTAAAGAAGCTCTCTGTAGCGTCTCTCGCACGTCTTTAGGTCTTTCGGGCCTCGTGTCATTGAGGACATCGGAACTCTGATGTCGGTTCTCCAGCTCGACGAAGGAACTGGAACTTTCTTCCCCATTCCACAAAAGTTCCCTTTTTTATGTGGAACGTGTCATTTGAATTGTAATATTTGTAACTGCTCTGTTTCTGTTGCAGCTGGGGTGGCTGGGATCATTCTGACTCCTTTATCTCGTTTCAACGGCTCCTTGTCGTCCCCACACAGTTCTGATCTCCTGATGTGTAAAATATACGTTATGTTGTACGTTAAATCTGCATCTTCACGAATTAAAGTATCGATATTTTTGATACTACGTGAGTTCCAGATTCTACAAGATTACCCAGTAAATATTTGATCATTGAAAGAATTCAAAATGACCATTTGGGGCTCATTAAAGGGGAAAATGTCCAATAAAGGAGTTCCCGCTGGACGATTTGTCCTGTCAGGTGTCCAAAAGTCCTCCCCCCACCGACATCATTAGGTCCAGAATGGGACACTTGGGGAAAGTCTCCAACCGAGCTCTTGGTCCTCAGGACAGGGGGTCTTCTTCAAGCAGTAGCTGTCTGGTCCTCAGGTGCTCCGATGTCTCGGCCAGTTTCTAGGTTACGTCTGCACGATTAAGGCACCAGTCAGGTGGATCACGCCTCTGTGATCCACCACTGGTCTCTGGCCACATCTGCGCACCAGGTCAAGAACTTCTGAGAACTTCTCTCGGAGTTCCAGAGGCATCTTTTGACGCATCTCAATCGTCTTCTGCTTTTTCCTCCTCCAGTGTTCCAGTGTCCTCCAGTGTTCCAGCACGGTCCTCCAGTGTTCCAGCACCGTCCTCCAGTGTTCCAGTGTCCTCCAGTGTTCCAGCACGGTCCTCCAGTGTTCCAGTGTCCTCCAGTGTTCCAGCGCCTTCCTCCAGTGTTCCAGTGTCCTCCAGTGTTCCAGTGTCCTCCAGTGTTCCAGCACCGTCCTCCAGTGTTCCAGTGTCCTCCAGTGTTCCAGCACCGTCCTCCAGTGTTCTAGTGTCCTCCAGTGTCCTCCAGTGTTCCAGTGTCCTCCAGTGTTCCAGCGCCGTCCTCCAGTGTTCCAGTGTCCTCCAGTGTTCCAGCACGGTCCTCCAGTGTTCCAGTGTCCTCCAGTGTTCCAGCACGGTCCTCCAGTGTTCCAGCACCGTCCTCCAGTGTTCCAGTGTCCTCCAGTGTTCCAGCACGGTCCTCCAGTGTTCCAGTGTCCTCCAGTGTTCCAGCGCCTTCCTCCAGTGTTCCAGTGTCCTCCAGTGTTCCAGTGTCCTCCAGTGTTCCAGCACGGTCCTCCAGTGTTCCAGTGTCCTCCAGTGTTCCAGCGCCGTCCTCCAGTGTTCCAGTGTCCTCCAGTGTTCCAGTGTCCTCCAGTGTTCCGGCACCGTCCTCCAGTGTTCCAGTGTCCTCCAGTGTTCCAGCGCCGTCCTCCAGTGTTCCAGCGCCGTCCTCCAGTGTTCCAGTGTCCTCCAGTGTTCCAGCGCCGTCCTCCAGTGTTCCAGCGCCGTCCTCCAGTGTTCCAGTGTCCTCCAGTGTTCCAGCACCGTCCTCCAGTGTTCCAGTGTCCTCCAGTGTTCCCAGTATTCGTGGGCTCCTGTGATGGTCGGACTGAGACTTTCATTCATCATTAATTAGTCACAACTAACGAGTGATCAGGGAATAATCTTAAGGACCTGATTCAGGCTGAAGAACAGAAGATGGAGGATGTTTAAGAAACACTTTCAGAATGGGAAAAGCGTCGGTCTCACGTTCCAGAGCTTCTATCTGGATTATTCTGCCAACTGCTTATTAAAGATCATGTTTGTGATAATTAGCATGTCCTGCTGAATGAATTGAATTATCGCCATGGCAACATCTAAATAAATGAAAGGCTAAAAATGAATTTCAAAAGTTTACAGGATATCCACTCATCGTGCTGTCCTCGCCCATCGTGCTGTCCTCGCCCATCGTGCTGTCCTCGCCCATCGTGCTGTCCTCGCCCATCGTGCTGTCCTAACCCATCGTGCTGTCCTCACCCATCGTGCTGTCCTCACCCATCTTACTGTCCTCAGCCATCGTGCTGTCCTTGCTCATCGTTCTGTCCTCACCCATCTTACTGTCCCCACCCATCGTGCTGTCCTCACCCATCGTGCTGTCCTCACCCATCGTCATCATCGTTCCCTCTCGGTGCTCCTCTGGCCTTTCCTTCTGCTCCCAACTCCCCTGAATCTGTCTCCACGTCCACGTGTCTTATCTCCGTCTCCTCCTTCTCGCCCCGTCTCTGCGTACAGTGAAGCTCTTCCATACGTGAAGCTCTCGCACACTTTTGCTGATCTTTTTAATCTCCTTAACCTATTTGCATATTCATGCTGTGATTTTCCTCCCAGGTTGCGTTTCAATAATCCAAACGTGGTCTCTGTTTGTCAGCCGTGACGCTCTCCTATATTAATGAATATAATTGAACATATTCCAGCCTTCAGAAGATGATGCCAACAGGGGTGTAGGAACAAGTAGTGACATATGGAGGCCCATTTTTCACAACCTCATTTATTTTCCTCTGAAACCACAACAGCTGGAGCTGGATCCCTCTTTCTTAATGGTTCATGGACGTGGTTCTTTTTGTTGGGATGCGTCTTTTTATACATCCTGGGTGAAGAACACCAACAGAGACGTGGATTCATTTCATTGTGTGACGGTCTTTGCCCGTGTAGGGTTCATTAATTGGGTTCCAAGGGTTCTCCGGTGGTGCGGCGTCCCCTTTCTCCGCTCCTGTTCCTTCCTTTGAAAGTGGGTCAGGTTTATAAACCGATGAGCCGCGTCAGAACCGCCGCAGCCGCCCATCCTGACGATTAAGAGGAAATTAGCACCGTCTCTGATGACATTAGCGATACCAAAACTGCGCGTTTGTAGCGATTTTAAGCCTCGCAAATGTGTTGACTGTTTTACTTTCGGAATGTTTGCGTATTTGGAGAGGGGGAGGAGGAAGCACAGCCCTCAGAGATACCGATCTGAGATGTTCCCTTTGAAGCCCTGTTCTTGTAGTAACTGTGGATAATTGATCCATTCCTTTGATTCCAGCTCCACGTCCCTCCACAGCTGAAAACCCCCCTCGCTCCACGTTTACAGAGAATCCAGAAAGTGCAGTCAGACGACCTTCTTGAGGCTTTGAAGCGGCCGTAATGATTGCTCCTAAAAGAAACTTTTCCTGGATCACAGATTAATTTGCCTGCATCGATGTGGCTTCCAACTTTATGTTCAAGCACGTTTGCACAAAAAGACCCATAATTACAAACACGTCTGAATCACAACAAAAACCAGAGTAACATATGGCTAAATATATATATATATATACTCTCTATATATATATATATATATATATATATATATATGCACCCCTATTGATTCAGAAAAGTGACTTTCTTGTCTTCTAAGCCTCCCGCAGTATCAATAACATTCCTACGTATGATTAGAGTGACAGTTTAATTGCGTTTTAATGGTGTTTAATCGTGTTTTAATCTTGATACACCCACTAATTCCTTAAATAACTGTATACGTCAAACTGGGCTCAACGTTCGCTGCTGCTGTCAAACCCCTATTAGAGCATCGGGAGGATCCGGCAGGAGTTTCCCCCTTTAATTAGCAAAGTGAATCAATGAAGCCGAGAAGGAGCAGTGGACGGTAGCGTGTGACACCTGGGGGACCTGGACGCCATCGTTAGATGCTGCTATTCATGAAAGCACGTGGACGGCGGCGTTTAGATGTTCTCACCCAGGAGAAGAACCGGAGCTTTGGATCACCGCTGCCATCTGTCCCCGATGCCATCCACTCAGGCACAGCTTACATCATTAGGTTGTGTCTGTGTCTGGAATCAACAGGTGCACGTGCTCGCGCACGGTCTGAAACACGTGAACAGAAACCAAGGGACTCGCCCTTGAGTTCTGTATTTATATACAAACTCTTTATGTACTATTTCTATGCTGTATATACGCGTCCTGTTCATGCGTACCATTTAGGGATATTCAGGTCCACAGACGTTTTAACCTGGAATGTTTTTATTATTATTATTATTATTATTTTAATTCTAGCTAATTATTCTTTTTAGTTGCGCGCTTACAATTTTTAGATATTCGAGTTCATTTCATTCTTCATTCATTCAACAAAAACATGAAGGGGAACTTTTACAGGACGCCGACATTTGGTGCAAGAAGAATTCAAAGAAAAGCTGGTGAAAACTGTAGACAGACAGACAGGTAGACAGATGGACAGGTAGACAGACAGACAGGTAGACAGATGGACAGGCAGATTGACGGACAGACAGACAGATAGATAATCCCCTGCAGAGTCCAGTCGTATGTGTCTCCGCTGGGACATTAAAGCACCAAGGGAGCTGGCCTGGGCTCCCACAGTGAAGCACATATGACCCCTAAATGTCTTAGCAAGTCCATGCTTTACTTCCAAAAATAGGAAAAGGGAACAGTTATTCCTCACAGTTATTCCTTGATGTAGAGAGCAGCTGGATTTGTCTCCACACCGTCTCCAACTGGAGGCTTTTTTGGACGTTGGTCACATGACAGGAAGTATCGCCCTATTCGCTCGACCTGATACAGCTGCAACAGTGGAGTCGAAGACTCCGGGAACGTCCAGGTGAAGTCCATGAACCCGATAAACCGTTCCCCTTGTGGGGACACAACAACCAACGGTGTCCACAGAGACAGAGACGGATGGTAGAAATCACTCTTGTCTGAATGAGGCTGCGTCTGAGTCGGCCGGCAGGTATCGATGTCCCCCCCCCTCGGTCCAGAACTGATCGTTCCCGTGACGATCCGCCCGACGTTTTTTCCTTCAGCTCCATTACCGTAGCTCATATGTCACCGGCGGACCGGGCCGGCACGTCCCATGAACTATACATCCAGTAGCAGGACGAGGACATCCTTAACGTCCCCCCCGGCGGCAGAACGAGCCACAATTTAAAAACTTGACGGACGTTTTCAAAGCCCGTGATCAAAGAGAGAGAGAAAGAAAGACGCTATTTTGTGCCGCCAGATAATAATAAACCGAGTAAACGACGCCAGTATCGGCAGCTCCTGCGTCTGCTCTCAAAACTGCCCTTTAGAGGTGCTCACAGGGACATCCTGGACACAGGCAGTGATTGACGAGCATGAGGACAGAAGCCCCGTGACACAGGTCTGGAGTCAGCTATTCATTAGCCGCGCTAATGGGAGGTGAGAGGGAAGCGCTCAGATGATCTGTCTGTGCTGCAGCCAGCACACAAACACTCTCCAAGCCTCATTTTTGGATCCTGTTATTCCCATCTACTCCCCACACGCGCACGCTTTCCAAACATGCACAATAGGGAAGGGGATGCCTTCACAAAGTGGCTCATCCGACTCCCCCAGAGACTGAGGCCAGGACTGGTGATGCGTGTCTACCTGCGGCCACTGACACGTTAACGTGTGCGAGACTGAGGGAACAAGTAAACCTGTTAGAGAGGCCAGAATTAAGGAATTCATCCTTCATTCATCATCAAACTGTTACCTGTAGATTCTGTTGGGTCATGACGCTCGTCAAAGCTGCATTTTTACTGTCACAGTATATGACAGTGTTGCACTAAACTACGCTGCTACACTATACTCTGCTATGCTATAATATGCCATGCTATACTAAACTCTGCTATGCTGTACTCTGCTATGTTACACTAAACTCTGCTATGCTGTACTCTGCTATGCTACACTATACTATCCTATTCTATACTCTGCTATGCTACACTATATTCTGCTTTGTTATGCTATACCCTGTATGCTATACTCTACTATGCTACACTATACTCTGCTATACTAAACTCGGCTATGCTACACTATATTCTGCTAAACTCTGCTATGTTATGCCATACTCTGCTATTCTATACTGTACTCTGCTATGCTACACTATACACTGCTATGTTATACTCTGCTATGCTACACTATACACTATACTCTGCTATATTCTATGCTATACTCTGCTATGCTACACTAAACTCTGCTATACTCTGTTATGCTATACTCTGCTATGCTACACTAAACTCTGCTATACTCTGTTATGCTATACTCTGCTATGCTACGCTACACTCTGCTATAATCTGCTATGCTACACTCTGATGTGCTACACTATACTCTGCTATGCTATACTAGACATTCCCCAAAATTGTTATAAACCACCACATCATGTGCAGACATACGGAGCAACATTGTGCTACACATATTTCCTAATTTATGTAAATTCTAACCAAGCGAACGTTGTTTTGGGCTCTTCAAGCTAATGTGGGAACGAACGCAGGCAGAACAAGGCTGTTAAGTTTTTGACATCCTCAAGATTTCCTCCCTCAGTTAGTTCAGCGGTAGAATTCTTGCTCTCCTTTATGACCTTTTTGTTGTTTTAGCAAACGAGGTTTTACACACACACACACACACACACCTACCTCATAGGTCCCATATTTAAACTGGTATATTTAGGATGCTGAGCTCTCGTGTTATATGCTGATTTCATTATTTTCTGAATCTTAATGGCTCCTACCTCATAATCACCACTGAATCATTCTGCCAATATTATCAACCACACATAAATCTCTTCTGACACTCTTCAACAGCAAACTATATACTGTTGCCGTACAGTAATCAGTAGCATTACCTAATGCAGACGTTCATCTTGAAGTGCACGCTGGAGATTTATTTCATTGTTGCTCTGAGCTCTAACTTCTCTCAAAAATCAATTATTTTATTGATCTGTGGCCTCTTTGCTATTGAATCTGCTCTCACGACCTGCTCATTTTTAAAATAGATCAAACAGAAGCTTTTCTTCTCCTACCTGGAGGATTCTTGCTGCGTCTGCCTATGAAATCCATCCAATAATGATTGTCCATGGACACGTTTGCTCCAGCCAGGCCTCTGTGCACGAGGCACACGCCACACTCAGGGAAGCACCAACATGCATGTAGCTCTGAAATGTGGCCTCACAAGCCTCCAGTACTGTATTAAATTACATTAAATTACAAATATCGAGCTATTCTCACCATTGCAATCAAATATTTTGCCCTTTTTGTAATAAAACTATATAAAGAAATAGAGATATATAGAAATAACGGCCGTTCCTTCCTCCAGTCAAGCACGGGGGTCCTGACAGGGGGCAGTTTTTTGGCTCTGGAGCGACGACACAGGCAGAAAACAGTCGTCCAGCCGTACAAAAACACAGCTTTTGCACCTCACCTGCTCAACGCGACGCTTCCGCGAAGCGTTTTTGCCGATTACTGCTCTAGTTTACCGTGAAAGTAGCAACAGGAGTACTTTACGGGAGGAAATGAGGGTTCCGGGGGGGTCAGAGCAAAACCTATTTTGCAGCTTTCACTTATACGATCCTCTTCTCGTGAATCTCTCTCTCCTTGAAATGTCAGGCTGAATTACTCTAATGGCAGAACTTGACATTGTGCAGGCTGGTAGGAAATGTTATTAGTGATATTGGAGCCTGACAAATAGAGCCCCGACTGTAGGTCAGGAGAAAACTTTTGAGAGTAATGACATCAGATCCGTGCACCATCAAAGAGGCACTGTTGCTAAAATACATCCAACCAGAAGTGAGTTTGAACCATAAAGGTGTCACAGGAACATTTAGGCTCACTTGAAAGGTGAGCGGCAACATTTCTAATTAAATAAATCTGATTTTAGTTTGTTTACCGCTGGCTGGAGATCACAAGATGCTAAATTGCTAAATTCGGGCTGCCATGCCTTTGATTCCACGCTACGCCCCCACGCAGAACAACGGCGTGATTCACAGCAGCCGCTGGCAGCGGGTGGAGATTACCCAGCGGGAACGGTGCACATGCTCTAATCATGCCCTGGTAATTACAGGCACGCCGGGATTTGGCAGACAGAAATTGGCAGTTGCGTTAAAGTCCCGTGGGATTCACGATGATTGATGACGCGCTGCAGCGGTGACGTTGTGAAACGTGTGCTAAAGGCGTGTGCTTCCTCACCATTGTGCATAACTGTTGGCCGGCTCTGGTGACACAGGTGAGGCGGACAGGTGACGCCCTGACAGTCTCCGTCAGGTGTGTGTAGTTCTGGGCGTCGGGCGGTTCCGCTCGCGGTGTATTTTCGTGAATGGGCGTGAATTGTGGCGCTTCCGTCTGTTAAAACAAGTAACAATCACGCGTGTCTTCCTGTTCAATCGAAACAAATGATGTGACTTTTAAATGATGGCAATTTTACACGTCAGAGATGATAAAATGACAATATTTGTGTTTTTCCCCCCTCGTCCAGTGAACACGTGAACGCAACCATCGGACATCTCGTCACGTATACGTGCAAATGTAGTTTATCATTCCTCTCCTTCGCCCAGTCTTAACCTATCAATGCTAGCTTGTAAAGAATCGTGTTCTGAGTCCAAAAATGATATTTTAATTCAATATCTTTAATTGCATATGTGCATGAAAACCTACAGTATATTGACGGGAAAGGTGAATGTTTCATTTAGGGTCTATTTTATATTAAAATGGGGAATAATGACGAAACAGACTTTATAACACTGTTGCACTGTGTTATTGTATGTGAAATGTCGCTGATGAAATAATTAATGTGCGGTCTTTGGCACTTTGACCACCGATACCTCTCTTCGCCTGTAGATGGCAGTGTTTTTCAACCTCCTGTTTCCATGGGTCAGGTTACTAATACTGAATTAGAACACACAGTATGTTCCACCCTGCTTTTATACTCAGTACCTATGTAATAAACAAACCTTCCTGTAGCTATAACTAAAACATTTCAGTAAAAGGACAAAAAAAACATACTTAACACTTATCATGCAGCTGGTTTCATCCTTGGCTCACCTACACTCACTATTTTAGGCTCTTCAGTCCTCCTTAGCTGCCTTTAATGTCTGTTGTTCAGTAGCTTCAGTCTGCTTGTTCCTTCTGGTCTCCCATCTTCTCTCCCCTGCTGTCTGCTGACCTTCTCCCGTAGAGTTCCAAGTTTCCTTTTACGTTCATTAAAATCTCTTTAACCTTCCCATCTGTCTCCGCCTCATTCCAGCATCTACATGTGTGCCGAGCGTCTAAATAAGCTTGTGGGCCCTGCCTTCGTTCAAACATATATGAAAATAAAGCCTCCTTTCAGGGAGCAGGGCCAGGGCACGCTGCAGAATTCAGACAAATAGCTTTTTTTTAACTGCTGCTTTCCACATTTTGCTCAAATTGCTGATTTTTAGGAGCACTGAGCTGGTTAAACTCTGCAGGAATCGGATGCCAGTTCAATCGGATGTCACATCTGTTCAGGATTGTATAAAAAGACACTTTTTAGAAATACTTTTGACAGTGGGAAAAACTGCATGCCTTAAGTGCATCTATTTCCCCTCAGTAAAAATAAAAAGCAGCAGTATTTTGCAGAAAATTGGAGATGTGCACATAAACGCTGGCAAAAGCAGCAGCAGGAGTCGGGTCAGCTAAATATGTGGCTCCTGATCAATTTACATAACTATAAATAAATAACAATATAATAATTGCACAGCAACAATCTTATGCATAATTAATATTCATAACAGAAATGTGTTTATAATTATAATATTATGCCTCTTGTGGCCAATCCTGATAATATATTGCAGTGTACACAATAGTGCTGCAAGTGCTAATAATTACATTATTTATGAGATTGTAGCACGTGTACGAGACACAGAGAGTGCAGACAATTAAAGACCTGCAGAGCGTGTTCAATGTCACAATCCCCCCCCCCACTGCAAAATTACTGAGTCAACATGGGTGTTTAAAACAAGGGTACACCTGCTTAAAACCCAGTTGGGTTTGACGTGCATGATGGGGGGGGGGGGGGGGGGGGGGGGTCATGTTTTCATGTTTCCTGCTCATCTGCTTGTTCCTCAAATGCCGACAATGCGCTGGTTTAAACCGGTGTCCTTGGACAGTTGAAAGCGACGGTACCGACCTCGGGTGCGGTCCACAATCAGCCGTTTAGACTTCCTGGTCAAACCACCAGCAGGACCACCATCCCATCATCCTCCCACCATCCCCTGAAGCACAGAGACAGAAAACCAGAGCCACAGTTAGAAGGATTGATGATGATGATGATGATGATGATGATGATGAGTTCTGTCCCTTCGACCTGCCACAACAGTCAACTATTACTTTAGGATCTGTGGATTTGTTGCCGTAGTTGCATATCAAGCAACATCAACCACCAGGCAGCAGATCAACCTCTTCTGTAAATGTAGAGCCACAAAAAGGTTGTTGCGAAGTGATGACGAATCATGTGTTGATGAACTTGGACATCACGCACCACAGGCCATAAATCTAAAAGTTTTTTTTTTCCCCATCTTTCTTCCTTGAAGCATAATAAAAGAGCTAAGTAAAGTCTGAGGGAGGTGTTAATTTATGCACGACAGGGGTAATATATGATTTTCCTGTTGGTTACCTCTGTATGGGACACCATGCAGGGGAGAGGAGCCATTTAAATGGGGAGTGCTTGAATAAATAAGAAATAAATTATCATTTATTCATAAACGCGTACTCTTGTGTAAAATCCATAGAGTGCATAAGAATGTTCATATAGCTAGACATGTTTTAAGATGACAAATACACATGCTCCTCTCTGGAAAGATGAAGTGTGTGTTCAAAGGAAAAATTGAATTATAATAGGTCTGCTTTGAAGACTGGAAATTAGATATAAAAGAAAAGGTCACGCAGGTTACAGAAATGTAAACATTCTTTACATTCTCTGAGAGATGATGCATCTTATTCATTCAAGCACAAAGTTACAGTTGTATAGTCTACATAAGTATATATGAGGGGCATCACCATCACACAAAAGCAACAAAGCTAACTAAACTTGCAGAAGCCTTTGCTTTACTACCCAAATTCTGCTGATACTTGCTTGTTTTCCAAGTCCAACTCTTCCATAAAATATACAATAACACCTGTTGCCACTTTTCCCATAATCAGAGCAGAATTGGTTGTCATGGGAATCATTCTAGCATTACATAGAGAATTGAAAATATAGAATACGGCACTCAGCCCTGAGTGGTTTTTCAAGGATTTTATGTAATGTGAATTTGGACAAGGTGGTTGTTTTTATACCAGAGCAGGTCAGAGACAACAGGAGGAAAAATAACCCCTTTAACGCTTGTCGGAAAACTTCCCTTCAACTGTCAAACTGCAGAACCTGAAAACACACCTTTAAACACCGGCACAATCAAAATATACAATTGCTTTTGCTAGAAAAAATACACCAAATTTCAGGGATGTAACGTCAACTTCTGTATAAAAACTGACTCCCGTTGTCCCACTTGAAAATGCCTGTCTGAGCCAGTCAGTCTCTGCGGGATCCAAAGTTCTGGCCAGATGGTTCTTTGACAGGAATCAGAGCGCTCTTGATTCCACAATGCAGAGACTCGGGTTTAAGGAAAAATGAGGGTGAGGGTGGAAATCTAGTAGCAAAATTCACAGCTACGGGGGACCAAGGACGCAGCAAGCCGGCAGGAGGTCGATGAGGACTTATTTCTGGTACAGACGGAGCAGGCAGAGACGTGTGACCTGGGGTCAGCCGCCATGAAGGGCCACCAGAAATGCTGCTGAAGCAGAAAAATGGTCCAAAGCACCCCAGGATGGCAGGCAACTCTGGAACTGAGGAACTTGTGAACCTTTGGGATGTGGAACAAACCTCTGAATAGCTGGGCATCCTTCAGAAGGGCTGGTTTCCCCGTGCATCCTGGACCACTTGTTTGACGCTCCGATTTGAGACAGTTCATGTCATCCAATCAATGTGTGGATTGCGCAACCTAGAGGGGAGATCGAGAATGATCGGGTCGGATGAGGGAATGAGGTAGATGGGAATCCCTTCCAAATGCTTGCCAGAAAGATGAAATAAACCAGGATGTGTGCGTTGCGTGAGCAGGGACAGAAAACGACCATCTAAAGCCAACACCCCCTTGGGATTTTATAAAACTTTGTTGGGAATGTTTGCCTTAAAGAACCTCGGAAGAGAACCTGGAGAAGACTGATCTGATGGCGACGTTCTGCAGGAGTTAGTCACGCATTTCCCAGTCGGATGTAGGTGGGAGATGAGAAGCCGGAGCTGCGGATGCCTTGGGGGGGAAGGGGGGAGCGAGCTCACATGTTCCCAGCTTGCCAGAGTGTCCCGCTGGTCTGGGAATAAAGGGCTCACAGTAAAGTCCAGGTGGAGGTGTTGCGGAAACTCTGACGAACGAAGTGCGAAGAAACCTGCTCCAAGACAGGCGGAGAAGCTCTGGAGGGCTTCCATTATTCCCAGCATGGCTGGCTTGTGTTGTCCCACTTGTGCGCCTTGAGTGGAAAATGCCTGTCTGTGCTGATCGGTCTCTGCGGGATCCAAAGTTACAACCAGATGGTTCCGTGACGGGATTCCGAATGCTCTTGAATGCACAATGCAGGGACTCGGGTTTAAGGAAAATGTAACACTTTCATGGATGGAGGTGAATCAATCCCACTTAAACCACAAAAACAACTAAACTAAAATCAGAGGGAAACAAGGACGTCACGGTGCAGGTAATGGAACCACCTGGCCACCAGGGGGAGCTCTCAGGTGAGTCTAAATAAACCAGGTCATTGTAAATGATCAGCAGGTGCGCTAAACCGCTGGCCAATCATCCACCTCCGTAGACAAAGCGCGAGAGCAGGTCAACACAAACGCCAGCCGGCACAGAAAACAGGAGACACAACAGAAACGGACCAAACCAAGAGAAACTTGGGCCCCAACGAGGGTAAGAAAAAGAGCCGGTGATCCAAATGAACTGTTATTGTGAGCGGCTCGGATCTGTGCCCCTGCTGATATTTGGACCTGTTTGATCCCTAATGGTGATTTCAGTATTTCGTGCTGTCATCAAGTGATTTTTACTGTAGCTTTGTGTGTTTGTAAAAGCAAGAAGATCATACGTATTCATGACTGCTCGATATCTTTAAGTTATCTTTGATGTATGCATTGCTGATGTGGCATTCAGCAAAACTGTACTTGAAGATTAAAGGGAAAAGAGGATTCAGCAGAACACAGTTAGAGTTTCTACACACATCATCAGAAAACACACACGCGCGCACACACAATCCAAGACCGACAGAGGTCTGATTAGCCTTGTCTTCTCCATCTCTCCTCAATTTTAAATTAACTTTTTAAAAATCAGCCTCTCGTGTTTCAGCATCTGTCGATGAATAACATGGAGGAATTGGGGGGAATGAAAATAAATAGTGTTGGATGAATAGAGACGGATTTGTCTGGGACTTTCTGGATTAAAGCGGGCCTGGCGGGCCCTGCCGTCCCCCACTGATGACATCATCTGTAGCCAGTCTGCAAAACTCAGCTCTTCTTCTTGAAGCTCCTCTCAGTCCTGTCACAACCCACCAGGAACTTTATCATGTCAACATGTGCTACACTTACAGGGAACCTTGCTTGTCATTTTGAAAGTAAGCATTTGTCTCAGTCGAATAAATGTATGCTGAATCTAATTTTACATATAATTGTCACCTTTCACCAAGTAAATAACACATTTGGCGAAGATGCACACCATGTAATTAAGTAGAGGGTCGTTGATGCTTTAACAATACAATTGTATGATACTGACGTTAGTACAGACATAAAAACAACTACTCGATACCAGAAATGAGCAGAGTCGAGCGCATTAGCTCCAAATGTCTTTGGTGCTTGAATATATCTGAAGTTTATACTTAGAAATGCAGCATGTGTTCATTTCCATAAAGTCGGGCAGTGAGCTGCATTCTGAAGGGGTCAGAGAAGATGTGGAGTCAAGGAGAAAACAGATCTACCGAGAGCTGAACATGGATTGGCTCGCTCAAAACGTAGGCGGGAAGATAAAAACATTCCTAGGATTTCGGAACGGTGTCGCTCTTCCTTCCTTTGATCTAAACCTCCTCCACAAAAACACTCAGACGCGAGTTGTTCTGACGGAGGTACATCTCGAAACACCATTTTGCTCTACGAAAATAGCAAAGTGGCACAAGTTAAGAGCAGGAACCTGTGAGACCCGGCTTGGCAATTCGGCTAAAACACCCCACCCCATCATCTGAATTCAGCTATACTCCTGGGCAGCTGAACATTCCTCAACCTCCCTATTATTTGACGATAACGTATTGATTTAAAACGTACATGCATGCCCTTAAACCATAAATAGATCAGAACCAGACACTTAGGGCAATTTAATTTTCTACTAAGTTATTCTACTTGTTTGGGCCTTAGCTTCCATAATGCTACTGATAAATGTTGATAATCGGCTATATGACTATCTGCTTAAGCTGAGACACACACACACACACACACACACACACACACACACACACACACACTGGGCATTTGCTTGTTAACACAAACAGATAATCAGCCCATCATATGGCCCTAACTTTGATGTGGTCGAAGCAACGTGTTGAAGTTCCAACTGGTCTGGTGACCTTGAGCTTCTTAGTACCAACTGAGCATCATTTAAGCACCACAGCCTCCCCGAGTGTTGTTGCTCACCATGTTTGTCCCTTTATGACCACAGTGGACCATCTTCTGATGGCTACTTCCTGCAGGATGATGCCACAAGTCATCTCACACTGGTTTCTGGACCATGACAATGAGGTGACTGTACGCCAGTTGAAAGTCTATCATGGAGAATTAAAGTAGTTCTGAAGGCAAAAGGGGGTCCAAACTTTTAATAGCAAGGTGAGCTAATAAAGAGGACATGTATACTTTTCTGGGAGTTGGACGATGTGTCTCTGTGGTGGTCACAAGGAGCCCACAGATCATGTAATCTCTAGGTAAATCTTCTGTACGCTACACAGACGGGGAAGCATAAACTAGGTTTTACAGTCTCTATAGTAGAGCCTTTCTAGGGATCGGATGAGCCACACTGGAGCATATCTGCCAACACTTCTGATTTTGGCGAGCAACTTTTTAACTCCTTTTCCACCAGCTTTTTTTCCCCAGCATGTCGGACCAGGCGTCAAATGAATACTGGAAAATTACGGGGAACTATGAGGAGAAAAGTAGCACTGGCGTCTCATGGTGTTTCTTCCTTATGTGCCTTACTGCGCGTGTCCAAGCCAACATCCCGCCCCGGCTTAGCTATTAACGAAATGAGCAAGACCTCCAGAGTCTGACGGAGCGGAACTCTGTGTGGGACTCCTGTGAAGAGAAAAACTCCAGCGACCAGCGACAAATTATGATGGAAAACCAGGCTGCGAGGGGAAAAGTTGCATATGTGTCTGAATTTCAGCCCGATTGGTGTGACACTCGCCCCTTTCTCGTCATGAGCTCCAAACATTTGGCAAATTATGGTGTGTCGACTTCAGTGTGTTTCTCACACTAGTGTGTAGCGTAAGGAATTCAGCAAACAGTAATGGTGTTATTGCTAAGTGACAGGAGAATGGCTAACATGGCTAACATGATCATACACACTTTTATGACTGGTCAAAAAGCAGATATATTTACTCCTTATCTATTTTCTCCCTCATCTCTTCCCGTTTCACTTTTGTGGACTTAACATGCCTTTCGTGACATGCATTTTAATAGATTTTATTGTATTCATGGATGATTAAATGCAACTTTCTGTAATTAATTTGTGGCCTGAGGTTATATGTGGCAGGATTGTTGTCAGTAGAGGTTTCCAACCACTACGGAGGAAGATTTCCTTCTTTTTCACAGTCCAATGTAGCCAGGTATGCTGGAGACTCTGAGACAGGTGAAGCTTTGATGTGACTTCTCCATTCAGTGGGGGCAGCACAAAAACAGGACACTGGGAATTGCGTCACTGAACAAAGGACAGAAGCACCTACAAACACAAGGAGTAACTGAAAGAAAATATAAACCAACAACAGCTTTCAGCAAGGACCAATGGGGGGACAATATGAAAGAACAATCACATGAAATCCAGAAACCGAGGGGAAGTCCAAACCTCTTAGTTGGCATGCCCAAGAGAGCACGAGGGAATCCAAAGTGTATTCCAGAGTCTCCAGGGAAGTTGAGGTCCTCAGGCATAACACAGGAAGGACAGGTAAAGCTAAGGCCCTCGGGCTGGTGGCCCCCGGCATGTAGAGCAGGAACATGCAAGACACCAGACAGACTGAGCCTTACTGTTATTTATTTTTCAAATGTGATTACCACAAAAATGGGAGTGGGAATTATGGAAATGAACAAAGGACTACGCTAACGAGGAACATCAGGCGTAATTAAACTAAACTTTACAACAGACTACTGGGACGAAAGAAACAACAAAAAAATACATCATGAGGAAGACGGAGCCAAAATCTTCCAGCTGGTGATGCACATAAACACAGAGGTGAAGGACATATGAAGACGTGTAAGACGTGCTCGTTTGACATGGAAGGGAGTGACTGTGCAGCTTGAATACGCAGGGACCGGGAAGAGACGAGGGACAGGTGGTGGCACGGAGTGTGGCAAAGAACACTACAAGGACGTGTCCCGAGATGAGCTGGGAACTCTGGGTAAACCCCTCCTTCCCCACTCCAACCGAAAAACATTAGAATGTGCTGTTCCATATCTCATATGTCCTCATCCTCTAGGGGACGTCCTCCAGTGTCTTTACATCAGCAGTTGAAATGCTGTTGCACCAGCAGACAACTCCATAAAAGATAGCTGATGTCACCACAGTCATAGAACGTGTGGATGAGCGCCGCCTGCACTCCAAGAGTCGGTATCCTGAGCGGAGTCGGCTCTGACCCGTCACTGCAATGGTCCAGTTTGTTGCTGAGGTGAACAGTCAAGTTCTTTTAAGACGTCAGTGTAGAGCGGCTCACTTAACGTTGACCTACGGTAGCAACTCAACGCAAGGAAGTTCAAACGCGCTTAATTTAAGAATAATTTTAACCACGTTGGTGAATGTTCTCAGTCATCCAGGTTGAAGAACTCTTCTTTGAAAGCCAAATATAACGCAAACAAGTCCAGTTGCCCGAGTTTAAACCGAACATAAAGGATCATTTCAACCAGTAAATTTTGGCAGATGTGAAAACCAGCCAGCAGGATGAGCAGGTGACCTTCAGACATCAGACCTGGAATACTGCCAAACTAATTTGAGTCCATGTAGGTGTCCCCAAATGTAATAATGGGGATTGATGGAAATGTGGAGGATAATTGATAACCCAGTATCCTCATTGATTAACAGTACGCGTGTTCCGATATCAGCATGCACAGAAACTGATGTTCAGTATTTGTTTTAAATAAAATATGCTGTGATGTAAATACCTGCAGAAAGAATCATGAATAATGCAGGTTTGTGCAAACACATGAAAGAAAAACACATTTGCAGAGTCAGCAGCAAGACACACAGTTGCAAAAGAAGGAAAGATAGAAAGGAAGAAAGGTTAGATAGGACCGGCTCTTCTGTATTATCATGACAGTACAGGTGTATTTACATCACCATTAAGCAGCAGCAAAGCCCACAGTTTTACAGTCAAGGGCTACTGGACGTCTTTTGAATCTTGAGGATGTTTCAATTGTTCTCAGAAAGATCATGTTGGTTGAAATTGATACGTTTGGTGAAGGCATCTTCTTCGATTCTTATTCCCACTTTGGGTTCATACCCGCGCCTCCGTGTTGTTCCTATGAAGGACCTCTGACAAGAGATGTATAGTGATGATGACGACCTGTGACTTGTGACATTCACACTCGCTGCCTTGGAATGTCTGGAAAAGATGGTCCAGATACAGTACACACTCACACGGCTGAAACAGTGGATGTTCCCGATGCTCCCAGATCATAGCTCCGCCTTAAACACCACAAGACTGATGAAGCTAAGAGAGCAGAAGTAAGAGAACCAACACTCACCCATGATAGAGCAGTCAAGTAAAGCCAAAAGAAGTTAAATAAATCTAAAGTCCTAAGCACCAGGAGAAGGGCTGGTCATGCAGTGGACCAGCCCGTGTTCACTGTGTTCAAGTGGGTTCTCTTCAGCTACTTGTGACCTTAAGTGTGAATGTGAGTTTGTATGGTTGTTTGTTCTACATGTTAGCTCTAAGATGAGCTGGAGATGTGTCCAGGAATGGCTAACCTCTCTCCCTAAAGGAAGCCATGATAGGCTCCAGCCCCTCCACCACCTCTTTAAGGGGAAAGCTTTAGGCGGCAGATGGATGTTTAAGTGATATTTGTACTTACTTTTTACTACTAGTGGAACAAAAGTTTGATACAGACTGTCTGCTAAACTATGAAGTGAATTTCCTCAAGGGAATTCATAATGTGGGCTAGTATGTTTGGCCTCCATGCCTGTTTGCACCCCCTTCAAATTCTAGTCATGCTCCTCTGGGAGATCTGCTCCCAAACCTAAATTACACCCTCACTCAGGGGCTGCATAGCCTGTGGTGCCACATGGTGATGGAGAGCAGGGTGCAAATGGCAAATTTTCTGGCAAACACCACCTAAACCATGATTTCTGTCCAAGCCCCATAGGAACATATCATACGAGTGATTTTTTTAGCTGTCTGGTACAGTATGTCTGGCCTTGAGCCGGCTTGTTTTCCCTCTGCAGGGTGTGAAATATGCAAAGCACAGTGAAGTGGCGTTGCTTCATAATGAATTCAGCAATCAAGTGGAAAGTCTCATTTTGAAAATTAGTCATTAAAATAAAACACTGTTCAGTTCCCTTTCAGCCGATTAACATGATACAACAAATATTTCTGGGATATCAGAAATGTACTTTGCCTTCTACAGGCTAAAACTGGCTGTGATTTGAAGTAAGCTAAACCGTCCCTGTTGGTGATGGCCACTGTTTACCTGTGAAATGAGCTCAGAACCTATACAATGAAGAAGTCTTCCATTGACTAGGGGGCTACAGTATATACCTCTAAATGGTGTGTTTTGGAACAGTGGTGTCAGGAACAAAATGTTCTCACATTTCAGTGCGCAATTGTGGATGTATTGATACTGTTCAGGAGCTGCTGGATAAGGGTCTTTTTTTTTCTTTTTTTTTTTTTTACAATTAAAATCTATTTGACAGCCAAATCTGCCTGATCTCGGTTTTATTGGAGTGATGCCAGGCTCTCACAATCTTAGCATGTTCTTCCTGACAGGAGTCCACAGCCTGAGACTTGTGATTAAACACAACTCTCACTGATGGGATTTTGCTAATGGTGCTGGAGGCTCTGTGTGGACCCCTGTTTGAGCCCATCGAGTCTGCTGATATGAGATTTCTTTTGTGTAAGACTGCACTGCTTCTCACTTTGACTTCAGGCAAAATGAGTGGGTGACCTTCATGCTTTGTCTTTGCATCCCTCTTGTACCCAGTTCAGTCCCCGAGCCGTTTGCTTGGGAGGAGCAGTGGAGGCTGCATTCTTTGTATCCCGTGTGTACCTTCTGCACCTACGTGGACCACATCAAGATGTGTATTCATGTGAGCCGTTGGTTGTCCGGTTTGTTAATCCATCCAGGAGCAAAGTCTTAGCAGAGTTTTTTCCACTGGATTGTGGAGGCTCAACCAGGAGCATAGCGGCCGCATGGGTTACACCAGGACTGTGGCGAGTTCTCCACTGTACAGGTGCGTCTTCAAGTGCCTGTATTATGGCCCATAGTCTCCCTTCACATGATATACAATAATCAGGATATAAATGTCTCTTTTGTCATGGCAACAACTGTGGACAGCAAAGCTTCCCAAATCCATCGCCACCTTAAAAAGACTGATGGAAAAGTCACTTTTCGTTGCCTTAATATTTCAATAGAACCTAATTTGTCAATTGAGTTGGTCAGAAACAAGCCGAAGTTTGGAGAAAGTCTAAGCTTGGCACAAACTCTGTGTCATGTAAGTCACAAAAGACAGTGTCTAAGCATGGAGGCAGGGGCACACAGGTGGACCACAAGTCTTGATGATGCAAGCTGAAAGAAACAGGAGGCACAGTGATGATGACAACAGGAGAGTGATGCTAGAAAGATAAGAGTGCACGTTGACTGCTGAGAACAGAAAAGGAAGGAGCTGAAAAAATGTAGGATACAGTTTTCATTCCCTTTTTGTCTTTGTATTAGCGTGTTGTATGATGTAGCTCTTCAGACAGAACTGTGTCTTTTCTTGTTTTGTTGTTCTAGATTTGTTGTAAGCTGAAATGGAGTTTCTTTTAGCTCGTTTTATATTCAGAGTAAACCCTCACTAGGAAGTCACAAGCAGGAACAGAAGGGTTTTGTTTTGTTTCACATAGGCCTCAATATATGGATCCTGACACGAGAAGTATGCGTAGCATTGCGCTTAAACACAAATCTGAAATGCCAATTTGGTCGATTTTAACAGAGAAAATACCATATTTTCTGGACTATATGTCGCTCCAGAGTTTGAGTCGCACTATCCAAAATATGCATAATAAAGAAGAAAAATAGATATATAAGTCGCACTGGACAATAAGTCGCATTTTGGGAGAAAATTTATTTGATAAAATCCGAGACCAAGAACATACTTTTCATCTTGAATTAACAATCCATTAGCATGGATTAGCAATAGGGTTATGGTATGCTAACGTAACAAATTCAGCTACATGACCCACAACGAACTGAGTACGTGTCTGCTTTGTTAATGTAACATATTAACAGTTTTTTCAGATGACTATAGCATAAAGAACATCCGAGCAAGGTAACCAAACAATCAAGTCTAACGCCATAGACGAAACACCGCTTCTTCTTCTGCGTCGCTAAAGGAACTCGTTCCTCAGGTACACACGCCTAGAGCGCCCTCTTGTGGTTGTCAGTGTGAAAATAACGAACATGTGAAATTCTGTAATAATATATTTATTTAAGTCGCTCCGGAGTACAAGTCGCACCCACTGACAAACTATAAAAAAAAAGTGCAACTTATAGTCCAGAAAATATGGTAATTACTTTGAAATTTCGTTTAACTGGTGTCAGTCTCTACAGGAGACCAGACAGCAGTGAGGTAGAGCTGAAACAGATATTTGTCAATGTACAGCAGCATAAATCAGTGCTTTTGGAAAGATGGGATTTAACATGTGGGCCCCGGAGAGGCACGTGAAGAGTCATGTTCAGACGCTGACGGAAACAGGCAGGCTGAAACTTGACGACATTGCACTACATCAAGAGTTCCCTCACCCGCAGCACCCCGTCGAAGCCATCCACCGCGTCTATTTTAACTGATTATCACGTATCACATTAGGTGGCTTTCTGGGCCGTTAGCCTTTCGCTGCTTCCACAGACCCCATCGCAGAGCTTCCACCTTCCGCCTGACAAATGTCTGCGGCTTACATCGGGATGAAGGATATCACGATGCTTTTTATTTGTAGATGGCTTGGCTATTCATTTCAGCTGTCATCAACAAAAGATTGCAGCCGAGTCGTTTGAAGCATTAATCCTTTTCTATATAAACGCTGCTAATAACATTAGTTTCAAAGTTCAGCACGAGCGCAGCACAAGAGGGGCCGATAAAACAACACATTTGCTTAACTTGATGTAATTATCCCTCCGAACTATTGCCCCAGGTCAAATCAGTCTTTAAAGTTCCACCTATCTTTCCACACCTTCTGCAGTCATCGGTGACCTGGACCATCCAGGTCATTAGATTCTAGACATCACATGCCTCTCGAGAAGATTCCATTATCATTTCAATTTCCGGGAATTTGATTCCATACACAAATTTATTCCGAGGCTTCAGTTTTCCAGAGAAGCTCATTAATGCAGTCGTCATCTTCTTTCATCTTCTTCAAACACGACGAGGGTCCGGATGCCTCAGAGTGACGGACCGTGAACCGGATAACGGAGAGCTGGTGGCAATTTCTGAGCAGGTGAATAAGTGGTGCTTAGCAGAAGATAAAGGGTTTAGTGGTGTATTTTAAAACTATTAAAGTGTCAACAGTACATGATAAACACCAATCAATATTAGGTTTGACCCTACTGCAATACTCTTGGGATTAAGCATGCTCCTATGTGGGCTGTTGATGGAGTAGACCATCGTGTGATCTGTGTGTGTGACCTGGTGGCTGCTCTTAATCTAATATCTGCAACAATATGCATCCCGTCTCACGCATAACTGCAAATAAAATTTCTTTGAAAAAGCTAGCGGACCGAAAATGAACGCCAATGTCAAAGCCAGTGTGCGTGGCTCATATCTGTGCAACTCAACGGTGTTTATGGGAAGCTTTACAGATGAGAGTTTCTCATTGTTTCATATTAAGGTGGATCCAGGAACTAAAGAGGAAACTATATTTTTATGCAGACGGAAGACAAAATATACCAGTATATATAGCAGGGCAATCAAATCCAGATTAAAGCTTTGCTCGTTAAAGACCCTGTGTGTGTGTGTGTGTGTGCTTAGGGTGAGGAGTTGGGTGATGCATTATACCTGTGAAGGTGTGGGAGGGCGTGTTTTTACACCCATGCGCAGATACACAAGTGACTCGTGTCTGTTTACTAAATGAAACAGTCATCTTTGAATTCAGCGTGACGACGACGGCGTCCTGCTGCCGTCACAGGCTGAACTCACCGTGTTTGTGTGATAGAGCCGAACAGGAGAAAACACACATTCCAAAACAGCCGTCTTGCTTGGAACTCCGTCTCCAGACTGTGTCTGTGTTCTCATGGCTGTGTGAAAATAAGAAAGTGTTGCCAGAGTGTATCAATAATGCAGCAAAGGTTGGTGCTGTGAAGTGTTTTAACCATCACAACTATCACAGACATCATAATGATATCTACACCTTAATGACAGTTTATATTTCTTATAAAGAGTCATAAAGAAACAAGAAATTAGGTAAAAGATTTTTCTGTCTTCTGCCTATAAAACTAAATTAAAGGTTGATACAATTGGACAGGTTTCTTCTACTGGTCGAACAGAAAATATAAGCTTTTTATGGATATAAAATATGAGTAATTCTAATTAACTCAAAACATTTTTAAGACAGTTAGAGGGGGATTTCTTTATAGACCGAGATTGAGAAGCGAAACTTGCCCCTACATTTACTTTTATATCTCTTCTTTTTTTAGTTAGACTCCTGTTGATCTTGTTCAAAATCTTTATGTTTGCACTCAATTATGCTGCTGCTTGAACTCCAGACTCAGAGATTCTTCAGAATCTGCCGTCTCCTCTGCTCTCCGTGGACCTTTGTCAGTGTTCAGTGTTTTGGCTGTAAAATTGGGGCTTACAGATTTATTTATTGCACTTTGTAAAATGAACTTGTCACGTTATGAACAGTCCTCGCTGCCATGACAACCTCATACCTGCATGTGCACCTACAGCTCTTTTTATAAGAGGACTTTAAGGAGTTTAAGCAGTTTTAAATCAACATGCTGGCGTCCATGTTGTGAGCAGACCCGGGTGTACTGCAGTGGAAGATGGGACGTCTCTGTTTGAGGTCAAGGTGACATGAACCCATCAAAATAACAAGGGGGGGGACCAGAGGACCTGGAGAGAACCCACCCTGGACACCAGGAGGACATGCAAACCCCTGGCATGATCTCAAGTGCTGATTTTAATAACTGTGACTACAATCTCTGATTGAGATGTGATCAATTATCAGTCCAACACAGTCACCCACCAGAAATGGTCTCCTTTAATCCTCAACTGAGTGAGTAACTGAGCTGCCTTCCATAATAAATTCAACTAGCATATTCATTTCAACTAGCGCAGTGATGTGTTGATGGCACTTTTTGGTTTTTAATGCCATTTTACTTCAGTCTTTAAAATCGCTGCAGTATCTGGTCATCATTCAGCCTGTTTTTGTTCCTTTTTAAAAAATGCCACATTTGTAAGGAACTTGCATTTGTGGGACAAGCAGCAGAGCTTATTATGTGGGTCTCACCCATGAAAAATTAGCCAAAAAGCTTATTCTCCTGTTGCTATTGAGCTTCGGGTGCCACCACATGCTGCCAACTGGCACCAGTAAGGGCACCTTCAAGCTGGCTCCAACCAAGTTCCACTTGGGAGCCTTAGAACACTTTCTGCTTAGGCAATTCAGAATAGACCGTATCCGGCTAATCTCTGGTCTCATCGGCCGGCTGTGACTCCCCTCAAGGCCCCGTGTGTACAGGGACACGTGAAGAAATGCTTCAGCAATGAGTCCAAATTCTGTTTATGGTAGTTGGATCGATCAAAGGTTGGGCAGGGAGAAGCTTCCGCTGATGCCGCACAGCTGGAGCAACATCTTTTGTCTTTTTTACACAATTCTGGGTGATTTGAAGACCTCGGATCCCGTTAATGCGCGTACGTCTCCGACGCTGCAAAGTGTTATTTAAAGCATAGAACAATCGTGGCCATCATTTTGACAGACAGACATATGGCAGCTCCTTGGCTCCTGAGAGGAGTCAGAACTCTTCGCCTTTTGAAGCGTCATGTTTTCTTCTGTTTGATTGGTAGCCAGCTCTGCAGAATTTGGCAGCTGCTGCAATTCGCAAAGTGGAGTGCAAACACAATTTGGCTGCTCAGAGTGTGAAAATCGTGTGTGTGCGTGCGTGTGTGTGTGTGTGTGCCACTGGGTTTTCTGCAAGACAGAGTTTAAATGAGAAGTGAAGGGAGTATGAGTATATATGATGAAGGCTGTTATTATACCTCCACCATTTTTTAAAAACTCTTCTAAAGTCTTTGTGTGCCTGCCACAGGGCCTAGGAGATAGCACCGGGTGATGTCTGATGGTGGTGTGGAGGTGAAGAGCCATGGCTGATTGTGTTTTTGTGTGTGATTTTCTTTATATTACTGGTTGCGAGATGCTGGGAGATTGAAGAGCCTGCAGAGTTGGAGGTTATCTTGCTTCCTCGGCAGCTTCTTGCCGGGCATCAGAGCTTGCCAAGCAGAGGTTGGGAGAGGTCTTCAGGAGAGAAGTGCCATAGAATCAAGGCCGGTTTCTCTGCGTGACAAATAGGCACCCAAAATATAAACACACTCAACGACATAAACATATAGAACACAAGATCGCTCACTTGTGTTCTTTATCTGTCAGTGCCACCTGGCTGGTAAAGGTTCAGTCAGGTCTGTGGGGGAGGGAGCATGAGGTTACGGAAGAGAGCAATAACAAGTTTTACCACAAAGATGGGGAAGAAACAAAAGTACACACGGGTGAGAAGAGAGGTGAAGGTGTTTAGAAGAGCTGAACACAGAGCAAGGGGACAGCATGAAAGACCAATGACCACCGGTGAGGAGGGGGCCGCACATAAAAGAGAAGCAATGAAAAAACAGACGGGGATGTCAGAGCGAGCGTGGCAGAGATGAAAAGGCTGGCAGCAGGATGGAAGCGACAGAATGATGCTCTCTGGAGATGATGGGAATACACAGAGAGAGATGATGTGGCAGCTGTTGTGTACAGAATCAAGAAGTCTGACAGCACACAACAATAGCCCCTTTTCCACCATAGAAACTTTGATCATTTACCCAGGATCTAAAAAAAAAACACCTCCACACATTCCCACAAAAAGAAATGACCCGGTGGAGAAAAAAAAAAGCGTTTAGAAAAGGTACCTTTTCAGATTCTGCAGAGTTCCAGAGGGGCTGCGTGGTGGAGAACGCCGATTGGTGGAACACACTTTCAGGATTCTGCCTTTCCATTTTTTTTAATTTCATTTTCTACAGGCTTCATTTCATTTCGGTGTGTTTTTATCATTTGGAAAAAAGGAGAAGAAGAGACTCTAAGAGGAATATGGAACTCCAGGATCTTCTAAGTCTGTTTGCTGTTTAAGAAATTCAGCATGTCGTCCGTGACTGGGCTGAGTATGAAGCAACACCAAGATCCACCTGGTAAAAAGGAGAACATTGAACAACAGCAACACCTTTACCACCCCGCCATCCCTCAACCTCATCTGAATACATTTTCCAGGAGGACAAAGGTCGCCACAACAAAGGTTGCACATGCAGCTTGTTGGCTTTTCATTAGTAAGGAGGGTTAATTAAACTTTTAATGCAATGAAAAATTAGTTCAAACTATCTATAGGCGTGTTAATTGCAAGCTAGTGTAAATGCTTTTCCATTAAATTTCTCATTTCACTGTGGCAACCTGAGCCCATTTACTAAATCCTACTAAGTAGTGAGCATGCTAATGCACACTGTAGCCAATCAACTCGGGAGGATCAAGTGCAAAGACCAACTAAATTGAAAGCGCTGCCGCGTGTTTAAAATCCTGAACACGTTTGGGCCACACGTGGGCCAGCACAAACCAGCTGCAGACACACCGCGCGTCATTGTTAGATCTGGCACGCGTCCAGTCGATGCACCAGTCGCCATGCCAGCAGTCGGCCAGCAGGGCCGGCGTGATGCCGAGTCTGGCCCAGACCCGTGTTGGGTTAGCAGAGAGGCGTCCCAACTTAGCCAGAACTTATTTTAACTATGCAGCTCATTTAGACCCCAACGCTGAATCTTCCCCACACTAACTCGGCGAATGCAGCATTATTTCATGCACAAACAGCTTCTTTAATCCGAGATTTTGGTTCTATTAACTGGAACAAATCCAACGTGATTTTGTGTCCACATCATACAAACTTTAAATGAATAAAGATTCCAACTATGTCATCATTTAGCATTGATCCGTGGTGTTTGTGTGTGTGTGGGTGTGTGTGTGTGTGTGTGGGGGGGGGGGGGGGGGGCACAGGTTAGGGATTTTGTAATTTCACTACTACCTACAGCATCAGTGTGGAGCAGAAAACCACACACACACACACACACACACACACACAGAATAGAATTGCTCTCAATGAAACTGCCTCCAATTTCCCTTGTCTTTGTCTCCTTCATAAACTCCACATGCTTCTTTACCACCAACTTCTTTCTGAGATTTTTCCACCACGTTGTCAGTTTCCATACTCGCCCCCCCCCCCCACCTGCTTCCACTCAGTTCTCCTCATTTTTGATTCAGGCAGCAACAGGTTAGCAGCCTTTTTAGTTGGGACCGAAGCTGTAATCACACACATTTGTGCTTCAGAGCCTGTTGTCATTAACAGCTGATATTAATGGTTCAGTCACTGTCAGAGGCATTTATGATTAAATACACTCAACAAAAAGAATCCATTAAGTTGGAACCAGCTAATGGACTACAGCCGCTGATACCCATTCAACCATGACCTCTGACCTTTACAACTCCACCTAAAGCTGCAAAACAAAGACGCTGAACTTGCTGGATACGTCGACAAAGTCCCAAAGCAGTCAGATGATGCTGGAAATCAGCAGGATTTAATTCAAATTTCCTGTCTTGTCACAGGTGCTCAGAGGACAGCCTGACAGGTTGTTTCTGTCTTTGAAACACAGGGTGCGTCTGAGTTAAAGGCAGAAGCTGTCGGGAGGGCCAGGAAGAAAAGCGATGACAGGAGGTGGGAGAATAGCAGAAATCTGCGTTAAACAAGACACAAATGTTAAGTGAAAAGCAGACTGACAGGGCTGGAGTCAAAGCTGGAGTCTGCATATGTTTAAACAGCGATGAATAATTCAGAATTTTCTTTTGCTTCCTTTTGATTCAGGTTGATGTAGGAACGATGGCCACGCTTCAAACTCTGGACCACGGGCTAGTTTTTGTCAGAGTGTCCTTATATGTTCTGAAGAGACTCTTAAAGTAGTCAAAAATGTGTCTATATCTATTTAAAACTGATATGAATGACGACCTCAGCAGACCTCAGACAGATTTGTTCTTTGGCTTTTAACAACATGAAAAAAGTAGAAAATGTGCTCATGAGGTCCCCACTCGGTTATTATTCAGAGTTTCCTAAAAACACATTAACAGTTGAGGAGAAAATCCAAGCTCAAATCTCCACTGTGGGTTTCCATTGGTAGAAGGACTGTTGCTGGTCGGCTCCACACGCCTGATCGTTACGGCCGTCCTGATTTGGAAATTCTTTTATGCCCCCTTTGGACGACCGAGCCGGCGTGACAAATGAAGGCAAAACCCGGCACTTATTTTTCCCACACAACCGGCGAAGAAGCCGAAAACCTCTCCGCGCCTCGCACTCGACAGAGATTCTCTGTACGGTTTGAAAATCCTCCGAATTATTGTCGCACCTGCGGGAAATGAGCTGCTGCAGAACAATTCAAATGGAATCTTTGAAAAGACCAAACAGTCAGTGTGCTGAGGCTTTGATTCACCCTGCTCGTTTAGTTTCATACCCGTTCAAGATTGGCTGATGTCTGCCACACATCTATCTATCTATCTATCTATCTATCTATCTATCTATCTATCTATCTATCTATCTATCTATCTATCTATCTATCTATCTATCTATCTATCTATCTATCTATCTATCTATCTATCTATCTATCTATCTATCTCTCTAGCTATCTATCTATCTATCTATCTATCTATCTATCTATCTATCTAGCTATCTAGCTATCTATCTATCTAGCTATCCTTAACAATGTTATTTTCCAACCTTGTTTTGACATGGTACATTTCTTACATTAACTATGGCACAACAATAATTTTGAGTACGTGTGTGTGTATAATGGTATTTGTTTATGTGATTCATGCTTGAAAAACTCAGCTCTTATGGATGTTTTGGAACATGAGAGCATTGCGGAGCAGCTTGGCCGTCGTCGCCCAGAAACCTCCGCTAAGTTTAGTTAGAAACCGCAATCCTCTCTCGGTTCAGTTAGTCCCCGTTGCTCCCGCAATGTCCGTTCCAGAAACTACTGCCGAGCTTTACGGTTGTTAACCCGGTCAAGGGAGCCGCTGAAGTCTAACGAAGAATATACGGTCGCAACTTTTCCCAGGAGTTTTCCTGTTTGCTTATTATCTCTTGTGGTGCAGCAGAGTTGGCATCTTGGCAATTCTTAATGAGTAGAACAATTTCAATATTGCCAATTTCCACATGTGCACCTCTCAACAAGGAAGTTGACGCATTCCCACTTCCTGTGGGGGAAAAAAAAACACTGGAAAAAAAATCTCGTAATTTAATGGTTTTTGGAGCAGTAAGACGTCATTGAATTGGATTAAATTATCACTTAAGGTAATTGAATCTGTAACGAATCAGCAGTATTGTGGCAGAAGCAGCACCACATGTTGTTTACTTACTTTTACGTTCCACAATTAAACACACATTCATCCACATTGGTACTTATTTTACCCCGTTGCTTAAAGTTCGTACTCTAATCCTCACGAAACAAGTGTCAAAGTTTATTCTGATGCAATAATGTTGGAAATGAACTGAACTAAATATGTGGCGCTTGGATGTGGATGAAGAAGAAATAAATGTCTTTCTTCCTTATGAATCCAGCCTCCGCAGCCTTCATGTTTGCAGTCATGTGAATCCAATTATGCTGGCATAGAAGCAAACAGAACATTTCTGAGAGTCCAAACAGACAGAGGTCCAAAGATGCCCTCACACACCAACGTCTCACCGGTGAGCCTCACCTCTGTCTGTAGTTTGGGTAGCTTCTTTATGCCTTTTCCCACAAACCAAGTCATCAGAGTTTAAGGGGTTAATTTGTCGAGCAGAAACATGGAAGCTGACTGAAACGCTGCCAGACTGTCATCCTGACTAGATCAGCTTTCTGTTTCCATTTCCCAGTGATTCCTGGTGCCAAGTCAACAATTAAATGGAGCTTTCAAAGACACCATTGCTGTGTTTCTGCATTGTAAACATCACTATGCAGGTAGCAGGAACCCATATGGTGCCGAACACTGTAGAAGTTCAAAGCAACCTGGGAGACAATTATTCTGGAAGTGTTTCCTGTCCTCTCATCTTTGCGTCTTCTTTCCTTACCGGAGCGACTGTACGGTGGATGGTAGACGCAGCAATAATCAGAGGAATCATCCATCAGATGTGAGATGCGACAGAGATCACAGGATTAACGGCGGATGACTGCACTCAAGGTCTGATTTGATTCAAAATTGGGGCATATTCTCCAGATCTGAATACATGAGAGGCAGCTGAGAAAAGATAAGTATTGCAAACTTTGATCTCTGATTATAGATTAAATCTGCACCCAGAGCTGAGGGACTGTAGCCACTAATTTAGCTTTGTACCGAGCATACCTGCGGGTCCTCCCTCCAACAACCACCATCTCTAGATACATGTCTCACTCCTGGAATTTATTCCCTTTTTTAATGCAGGAAATCAACTCCTGCACACTCAACACCCACTCACATAGTCACAGCTGTGGGTTCTTTCCCATCTCAAATGTACCTAATTTAGATTACAGAAGAAACGGGATGGTTTCTAACCTTCCAGAGCATCACTATGGCCTAAATGGTAATTGAATAGCATCTTAATAGTATCTGAATCGGTGTTTTGGTGGATAATCATGTACGTATAGGTAATAATCAAGGACCAAGAACAATACAGAACAGCACCCTACTTTGGCACCTAAGATGTTTTGGCCTCTACATGAGGAAAAATAGTCCCTCAATAGGTGTGGTGGCCAGTTCTGAACCTCCCTCAAGAAGTAGAATAATTACAGCTTACGTTACACTAATCATTTCTAAAATTGGAAGAAAAAGAGAACATTTTGAAAGCCTGAAGAATGAGCTTTCCACCACAATGAGTTTGAAATGGTCCCCGTGTGAGACTTTAAACAGTAATTGCTTCACGTGACAAAGTTTTAATATTTTCACACTGCAAAAAGTAACTTTTGATTTGATTGTTTGATCATGACCCGTGAACCAAACCAAAGATCGTCTCCAACAGACTCCCCGTGGCCATTAAAAATGAAAAGTTAAGCAGGCACAGCAGATCAGTTTAATATTTCCACAATGTTTGTTCCTTATTTCCTTCTTTTATGAAGACAATTTAACTTGGTCCGACACTTTACAAGCCTACTGGATATACTGGTGATTAAAAAATCCACACAACTGGTCTTTAGAAGACAATAAGGTCAATAGATTTGTTTTATTTACCTTGTAAAGATCCAGCTGATAATATAATATAATATACTGCTGTGTTGCTCCTGCATGTCACACACGTGAAAGATCACAGATTAGCATCAGGAGGCAAAGATTAAGGTGACAAGAGTTCTGAAACAAAATCCGGAGGCGTTTCCAGCTCGGTCGTAAAAAAGGATTAAATGTTATTGAGATGAAACGCAGAAACCGAGATAAAACGGTTTAATTTATTGTTGACGTATTTATTTATTTTTGAAAAATAATAAAGTGTAACAGCAGGAATGTGGCTCTCAACAAGGTTGTTAGCATTTCCCAACAGTAATAAACATAATAAATTATTATTGTTAGTAGTAGTTGAGACGTAACAGAGTAATAAAACTGGGACCGACCCTAGACTAATTGGCATGGGTGTCAATGTGTATAAGTACATTGTATGTGCATGTATTGCTACAAAAGTGTATGTTTAATTATGTGTGTGTGCGCGAGGTGCCTGAACTCTGGGCAGGGTCTTCAGTAACACCGGAACCACCTTTGGTTCTGTGAAGAGTCGCCAGGCAGGTGGCTGTGGAGGTCTGGGTGGAATAAGAGCAGAGAGGGCGTGAAGAGAAATACATAAAACACAATCAATAAGACCCGATTTCATCAAACATACCTGTTTTGTTCTTTTAATTTGGGCCTCCATATTATGGCCTCGTGATGCTGCTGTGGTCATTGACGTGCAGCGAGCCTCAGCTCCAGCACACCGCTTAAACTCGTCTGAAGAGCAGGGTCTGAAGCGGTGGTCCTGGTACTCTGCCTTCTTCCCTCTTTCTTGTTCCTTCCTCTTTGCTTTACTCTTCTTTTTATTCTTTCCCTCACATTAGCTCTTCTTCTATCCTCTCTGACACAGACAAACTTCGTTTAGATGTGTTTGGTGTGAGGAGAGGGAAACGGGCTCTTGGCGCCTCGAGGCTATTCGCAGCGGTTTCGTGCGTGTGGAGACAAAAGCTATCTTCTTTAAAGGGGGCGTTCTCCGCTAAGGCTGTAATGGCGATAGCAGCGTGACCTAAGCAGGACATTTATGGGAGCAGCGTTCTCCAGAAACAGGTCAGCCAAAACAGGATGTGAATAAACCTAGATAAAGGTCCGTCCTCCAACACTGCTGCCTAGAAACCGCACTAAACAAGCAATTAAGTTAAAACTGGGTGAAGACAGATTGAAGAGTTAAATATTAACAAAGATAAATACTTGAGTTTGTTTTGTCCTGACTGACAGTATCCAGTATCTCATTTTCCCCCGAGTGTAAACCTGCCATGAGAAGGATGTTTGTCGTCCTTGAGGACAGATGTCCTGCAGATGTGGCAGAAAGACACCCATTATTTTTTCAGCACCCCTCGTGATCCTGTTGGGGTTATATCTCTGTACGGTACTGCTGTGCCGTTACCAAACCAGAGACGGAGTGTGTGTGCTGCTGGAGAACATGGCTCAGAAGGAGTCCACCTTCTCTAGCGTATGGTGGAAGTAAAAGCAGCATTGGGCGCCGCTTTGGTGTCGTCCCTGGTGGAATTCATGCTGCTCCACCTCTTCTCTGCTTGTCCATTCGCCGCTGTTGCTAATTAGTCCAACATGAGTGGTGCCATCTGTAAACTGTCATGGTTGCTGTTCCAGAGCCGTCATGTCTGGGGTGCTAACTGCTACGTGGCCGCTATCGTGCTGTAAATCCTGCTCAGAATCCAACAACAGCCTCATTTAGAGCAGCAGGTGCAGATGGAGAGTATCAAATATCATAATGGGTCCTGCTGACCCAGGGCAGAACCCCCCCCCCACTCTCCTTACACAGACAGATACAGACAACAAGGCTGAGGTGTAAAATCTTTCTGAAAGCTGATGAAAATACGTGAACTGGTTGTTTTAAGCTGCACTTTCACTTATAAGACTGAAGATGCTGCACTTTCCTTAATGGGTTGCTGTTTTTCTTTTTTCAAAGTGCATTTTCTTTCCTTTATTTTGATTTATACGACATGCTTAACCCATTTGTGGAGTTGAAAGGCATATAATTTTATCTGTTGAGTTCCTCTGAATCATGTTGTGCATTTCATTTTTCCATTTTGGATTTTGTTTTGAAGAAAATAGCATTTTTATGATGACTGGCAACAATTGTTGCCAGTAGATTATTATTATTATTATTATTAATATTATTATTATTGTTATATTAATCGGAGTAGTAGTAGTATTATAAAACAAAACAATAATAAAAGATCCTGAGCAGAACCCACAGACTCCCGGGCCTCTGGTCGAGGACCCGAGTCTGAAGGAAGGAGGCGAGGAGGAGAGTTATTTAATTATTTATTAATAATGAAACATATTTCTTCCCATACATTTCATCACCTTTCACATATGTTCTACTCAGTGTGGCACAGGCAAATCATGTGTATCCATCCGAAGTTCTTGCATTGCTTGTACCTGCTCCCAATGTTGCAGAACCAACCAACCAACCAACCAACCAACCAACCAACCAACCAACCAACCAACCAACCAACCAACCAACCAACCAACCAACCAATCAATCAACCAATCAATCAACTAACCAATCAATCAATCAATCTTTATTTGTTTAGTGTCTGTTACAATCAAAGTTGTTTCTAGGCACTTTACAGAGTCCCAGGGTCTGACCCCCAACAAGCAACGAATTAGCGAAGATGCCTCAGAAAAGTTTAAGGGCTCGTTGGAGAACCTGTATGTTCCCACAGTCAGCACATCTGGTGATGGTCCAGTTGTTGGGATGGCCTGGGGGGCAACAGAATCAAGCGTGATTCTCAGTGAGGTTGCTGCACCTTCAGCAATAGTCGACCTCAGCAGGGCTCAGATTATAATGATTGATCCCTGGGGAAACACACAGTGGTCCTGGGATCAGCACAGGGATCACTTCCTTAAACTTAGCTACAGCATTATCTGAGAGACATCTGCTATAGTAAGACTGAGCTCTGAGCAGAGAAGAATCCTTAATCATAAATGTGAAAGTGATCAAAGAATGGTCTGACAGGAGGGGGTTCTGAGGGAACCCTGACACATGTTCTACCTCAACACCATAAGTCAGGACTAGATCTAGGGTGTGGTTGAAGCTATGAGTTGGTTGGTTTATCTGCTGGAGGAAACCAACTGACTCAAGGAATGAGATGAAGCCATTTCTAAATTTGTCATTTACAACATCTACAATCTGGTGGTTTACTTTGAGTTTTATTGTTTCTACATCAAAAATCCAAACATAGAACATAAACAATGATTATACTGTAAAATAAAAATGTTGTAGAAAGGATGTGACGCTGGAGGTCAGGATGTAGAGGAGGAGGAGGAGGAGGAGGAGGAGGAGGAGGAGGAGGAGGAGGAGGAGGAGGAGGAGGAAGAGGAGGGGGGTGGCGGCTTTGGAAGCTCTGGAATTATTGTTTATTTTTTCCAGAACCTCATCTTTTTCCTGATCCATCCACAGAAGCTTCTTTTCTCCTGCTTCTTTGATACTTGAAGCTGCAGAAAAGAGAGAGTGTGTTTTAGATTTCACTGAACATCATCTGAAATCTTCTGGAAGAGGAACAAAGGTAAAAGCATCTCACCTCAAGTTGGAGGATCGTTTCAGAGAGCCTCTGGATCTCCTCTTTGTTCTTTGCCTCCTCATGTGTCCTGAAACGTTGGCTTTCCTGGAACTTGTGCTCCAGCTCTTCGTTCATCTGGACCCATGTCTGAGCGGTCCTCTCCCACCGCTGATGAACATCAGCCAGCATCCTGTTAAAGTTCTCTTCTTTAACCACCAGCTGCTGCTTCATCAACTCTTCTTTTTGCAGGATCTTCTCATGATATTTTTGTGTCTCTTCATCAAGAAGTTTCTGGAACTTTTTTTCTTCCAGAAAGAGCTGCTGCCTCATGGCCTCTTTCTCTTCATGAGATCTTTGCCTTTCTTCCTGCAGCTTCCTTTCAAATTCCTCCTGGATCACAAGGAGCTTCTGATTCAGGCCTTGCTCCTGCTCCATCAGCTCTCTTCTGTGTGTCTCCTTGTTCTCCTGCTGCTGGCTGTGGAGGGTTTCCTCCAGAGAAGCACATTTCAGCTCGCTCTCCTTCAGAGCAGCTTGTGTTCTGTTCAGCAGGGTCAGGGCCTCCACATGGGCCACAGTTCTCATTTGTCGCCTCTTCACTACCCTGCTGAGCTGCTCCTCCTTCTCAGCCAGGGCTTCTCTGAGATGCTGGACCTCTTCCCTCCAAATCTCCATGGATGATTCTTGCTTCAGTTGCTGGGTTCCTCTCTGAGTCATTGATGCGTCTGCTGGTCACCAGTGTGGTACAAGAGTGTTGAGCTCCTCATGCGTGTGCTGATGAGGTAGAGCTGATGTGTTTGATCTGCCAGTTCGGTTTGATCCTTTGATTTCATTGATCTGACATGAAAGAACAATTTTGACATCAATGACATAAAGGAGACACCAATGACATAAAGGAGATCAAAGACTAAAAATACAGTTGGATGGCCAACTGTATTGAGTCGGGGTAACGTAATGCGTCACTTCCTGTCTTCTCAATGTTCGTTAGTTGCGCTGTACACGGTGTGTGTGTTATATTAAATTTACTTAAAATTGAACACTTGGTGTGTTGTATTCACTTTACGTAAAATTTGAACACTTGGGACATTCTAGTCACCTGATAACAACAATGAGAAACAACCCTTATTAAACAAATACAGGGCTCCGCCGATTATTAGCGTTAGCATGGCCTAACCGTCTGTTTCACCCGGTGTCTTTGTCTGTTCAGCGTGTGAAATGTTTAGTTGCTCCTCTGCCTCCTTTAGTGAAGGGAATAGGTGAAGAAAGTGTAGTTTATTTACGGCTATGGATGCGAGACTTAGCGAGCTTGAGACGCGGTTCCGCAGCTTGGAGTTAGCTGGAGTTGCGTCAGGTATCCAGGAGAAGCTAGCTGCTGCGGAGCCGCCTAGCGTAGCTTCAGCTAGCGCCCCCCGGCAGCAGCCGGCTCGCCAGGGCGGCTGGGAGACGGTTCGCAGGAAGCGGAGCCCCAAACAAAGGCCCACGGTGCCCCACCACCCGCTTCCCGTGGCTCATCGTTTTCCCCACTCGGCGACACACCCGCTGAGAAACCGACCCTGGTAATTGGCGACTCTGTTTTGCGCTACGTGAAGCCGACTCCAGCGACCATAGTTAAGAGCATTCCGGGGGCCAGAGCGGGCGACATAGAAGCCAATTTAAAGCTCCTGGCGAGACGTAAACGTAAATTTGGTAAAGTTTTTATTCACGTCGGAGCCAACGACACCCGGCTTCATCAGTCGGAGGTCACCAAAATTAACATAGAGTCGGTGTGCAGCTACGCAAAAACGATGTGGGACTCCGGAGCATTCTCTGGTCCCCTCCCCAATCTGGCCAGCGAGGAGATGTTTAGCCGCATGTCGCCGCTTCGTCGCTGGCTGTCACGGTGGTGCCCCGAAAACCAGGTGGCCTTTGTAGACAATTGGAGCACTTTTTTGGGGAAACCTGGTCTGATTAGGAGAGATGGGATGGTGCCTCTCTCATTTCTAGTAATTTGGCTAATTTTATGAGACCCAAAGTGACCTGACAACCCAAGGTCCAGTCCAGGATGTGGTCTTACACACCTCTCTGCTGCTTCCATAGAACCCTCATTCACCAACAATAACATATTTAACACTATAGAGGTAGTCTCTGTTCCACGGTTAAAAGTTCACCAAGCACAGAGCAGGGGAGCGGTCAATCACCATAATCTTATTAAAATTAATACCAAAGCACAAGTTGGAGAAACTAATATAACTATAACTATATAACTAGTCCTGACTTATGGTGTTGAGGTAGAACATGTGTCAGGGTTCCCTCAGAACCCCCTCCTGTCAGATCATTCATTGATCACTTTTACATTTATGATTAAGGATTCTTCTATGATCAGAGCACAGGCTGTTTCCGAAACCACACACTCGTTCCCTGTTCACTACTCACTACATGGGGGACATGGATTGAGTGAACTACGTAGCACACTCAATTCAAAGTCAGAGGAGAGGAGAGGAGAGGAGAGGAGGGAGGACAGGTAGAGGAGAGAATAGGTAGAACATACAGAAATACATTATATTAATTAAAATAAGCTGCCGGTAGAGTTGAGATGAGTGGGTCAGCGGGGTTGGAGGTCAGTAGGTCAGCATGCAGCTCTGAAGGTGGCGATACCTGTAGATACCTCTAGCTAGAAAAGGTATTCCAACAGGATTAAAATGAGCCATTGTTCATCATTCTACCATTTTAAAAAAGTGCCTTTGTCCTGCAGACAGCGTTTTCATTTAGTTAATGACGAGCTATGTGCTACAGAAATAGGCCCATAAACAAAAAAAAATTGTTATTCTAAGTACAACTTTTAGGAATTATTATGGAGACTTGATAGATTAAATAATTCCAAATATGTTTGGGGGAAATCATGAGAAATTTATGAAAATTACTTCTTTCCGGGAAGATTTGCATCTGCCATGCTTTTAGCCAGAAGGAGCAGGAAGGAAATGATGTCATGTGATAGGAATCACTTGGAAACCATTTGTTAAAAATAAAAAACATCCTTTGTTTAAGTTGTATATCACTGTAAAATGTTGCTTTAGTACCTTTGAGATGTTTTTTGATGTGAGTCAAACATGACAGTGATACACTTTGGCAGCAATTGTTGGCAGTGGGGCAAAAAAGGTTCTCACCATCAGGGTTAGGCTGTTATCATCTACTTATTATCATCATCTAAATGCTGAAATTGAGGAACAATTGGCGGTTCCCATTAATGTTCAGTCAAGCTGAACTAGACTAGTTACTGTAGATAAATAGCAGAACATCAACCGACCGTCTCCGGAAGATGACATCTATTTAAAAAAGCGCACTAGCGTGGCAACACCAGCAGGGACCTTCATCCTCAGGATGCACACATACCTCTTTGCAAAGTTTGACAAGTTAGGGCACTCAGTCTCATGCTCCTTCCACCAGTTCAGTGGGTTGGTTACCATTTTGATTGGCTGTGGCGCTACTTCCTTGAACCTCTCCACCTCCTCTGCTGCCTGCTCCTCCAGAGTCTTCAGCTTCTTTGCAGGACTTGAAGCTCTTGGAAAAATGATGAAAACAGAGGAAAAGATGAATGGTTGCGTAATGTGGAGAATAATGGAGGTTCAGGGTTTTACAAAGAATAGCTTTTTTAGGTTTGTTTGCAGGATGTGTAAAGTTTCTCAATAAAAAAAGGAGTAATGTTGAAAATAGTGAAACAGAAATATTAAATATCGGGTAATTACAAACTCCTCATATTTGATTGAAGCAGTTGTCCATGTTGTCTGTTCTGACCTGATGCATGATTAACCAAGAAGGTCTGCAAAGGTGCGAGAATGGCTTCATCACTTTTTGGATTTGGTGGTTCAGGTCTCTCCTCTTCCACAGGATCCTCACGACTCTCTTCATGTCTGTGACCTCATCTGGCACCAACAGTGATGCATCTTTCTCAGTAACAATCTCTACTTCACCCGTGTCCTCATCTCCAGCCGCTCTCTGCTGAAAAACACAATATCAAACTGACTAAATGTGGTATATCTATAAATATACTGTATCTGTATTTGTATATCTACAATCCAGTAAAAAGTGAGGGTCAACAAAGGCCTGTTCATGGGATATAAATGTTGACCAACATATTACACTGCATTAATTGATGCATTTTAAGCTTTGGCAATTGGACTTTTGAGTTTGTCAGCACAATATTTGTATAGTTGCGATAGTTGAAAATAGGTGTAAATAATTGTCAAGTATCAAGTATCAAACAGTCCTTTGAGGTTGAGAAGACGAGACAAAATGTGCTCATTTTGGTAGAAGAATATGGATTTTTGTACAAGAATGCACACATACACACACGCACACACACACACACGCACGCACACACACACACACACACACATTTGTAGTTCTATCTTTCCAAGGATCCCCGACCACTCCAAATAACCCTTTTTGGGATGCTTGGGGCTAAACTTGACCCCTGACCTAAACCCAATTCTAACCTTTAAACCAAGTCTTAACCTTCAAACAGTATATTGTAGTTGTGATGAATAAAATCCTCACTTTGCTAGTAGAATGCTTATTTTGGCAATATGTAGAAAGTACAAACACACACACACCGGAGCCCAAGTTTTGTTGCATGCAGGTTCTGATTCTGAACTGAACAACCATCGTTTAGCATAGCAGCCCAGTGCAGTTTATTGTTTTTCTTGGAAGCCTTTGATAATACATATAAATGCGTGCTGAGCTGAAATGAATCAAACTCTCAGTAAAAAGATTTTGCTGCAATCAGAACGACTGCAGTGAGATACAAATAATATACATAATAAGCTGCAATTACCTTTTCCCTGCAGGGTGTTTTGAGCCATTATCTTTAGACCTGCAGCCATTAAACTTTAGATTCCTCGGTGCTTCTACATGGGCATAAAGGAGGTGGTGTCAACACGTAACCTCATCCACACACAGTCTTGTGGAAAACTGCCCATAGCCTCATGCTTGGGTATAAAATGATCAATTCTACAGAAAGACTGGGGAGACAAATCAGACAAAATATACGAGGAGGAGAGCAGAAACCAGCATTGCCAACTGAAAAAAGAGTAACAGGATCCTGACATAAAGGCTTTCTGTGCACACGGTGGACTGATTGCTGCTTCATGCTATCGGAGGTTCATATTCAGGCTCAGTCAAATCTTTGAAATGTACCAATTTATTTAACATATGTGGAGATACAGTGCATTCACATATTGAAAAAGTTTAGGAGGGTAAAGCTTGTCGATTCCCCAGCTCTGGCACTGCCAGACACTGGCACATTGCTCTATTTCACATAGATGAAACATGGTTTGGATCAGCGTGAATAAGACACTTTCTTCACCAACCGTAGCCGGTATCTAATCTGTAATAATCCAGCTAATTTTACTTCTGTTAGATTTGTGCTCAGAGCAACACGGTAGACTGCAGAGTAGCCAGACAGAGATCAAAAATGTGTTTTTTGTCGACCTGAAACTAAAAAAGTTCTCTTTAAAGACTGGGCAGGTAGAGGAGGGGAGATGATTGACTGGCCGAGCTGGTCGAATGCTGCAGAGGTCTGGTCTGCTATGAACCACCGCAGTGGAAAAAGAGAAAAAAAACAAGAATGAAGCAATCAGAGGAGGCTGAAAAGCGCATGGAGGTGTTTGCAGGAATAACAGGAGAAGACACTAGAATTACTACTGACTCTACTACAGAGGTACATACAGCTTTGGTTCAGGAGTGATGCTACCAGCAGGGATATAAGCTGCAGCAATCAGGGAATGAACTCCAGATGTGCCTCACTGCAGGGATCCTACTCAGCTGGTCACACTCAGCCTGCCAGAGGAAGAACAAGTAAGAGGAGGGGAGCAAGAAACATTGTAAAAACAACAACAGACACAAGCACCATGACAATATCACCAATACAAAGGACAGCAAAAAACAAGTGCTAGCAGGTCAGATTCATCTGTGCTTTCCTCGGCTGCCTAATGGGGAAAAAAAGAAGAAAGAATCCTCCTCCACATCGGTGAATTCAGTCAATCATGTTAAGAACTGTTGTCTTCAGCTTTAAATTGGCCAACTGGACTCCCTTGTGAGCTCTTGAAGACCACACTTCTCACCTTAAAGGCCTCTTCAGGTGTCCTCCTCCACCCTCCACATTCTTCTCTTTATGTCGAAGCATTCTTAGTCCTTTGTGCCTCAGTGTCATGGGGCAAATCATTTTCTTTTTAATGCATTTTTTCACTGTTAAAAAAAAATTAAGGTCAGCAATCATTACTTGCTTTAAAGACCTTCTGAGATCAGTAGGAATCCAATGGTGTCCTACATGCCATGGGTGGTGCTTTCAGGCTGGGTTCACGGGGGCCTAGACCTCGAATACACTGGACAGCAACCCTCAAGAGCCCAGTTTTTATACACAAGAGAGAGATGTGGCAAAGGTGAGAGACAAGTGGGAGAAAATACGGACGGTGAGGAGAACAAGAACAAAGACAAAACCTCAACTGTAAAACCAAAATGTTGGAAGTCGAGCTCTGACACAGAAAAAGGTAACTGAACCAAAACCGTAATGAAAATCATACTTGATTTATGACAATAGACTAATTAAACACCTGATATTCTGAATCATCAAACAAGATCAGGAAGATTCTGTCTCCCTAGACCAGTTCCATGGAAAAATTCCACCTGTTCACTAATATTTGATGCTCTTTCTATGTAACTGATGATAGAGAATTGCCTGCTAACATACAACATGTTAGGCAACATTCAAATGAAATATCCTGTAAATTAATGTAAAGTGCAGTTTAATGCATTTGAAGAAAGAACAAATTGTTTGTGTAAAGGTGTGAATCACTCAGAAAAGACACACAGCATGGCTGAAAAAGGTACGCTTCAAAGTGTTCATTATGAATTTATTGAGCTTGTAACACACACATTAGTGCACAGAAAAGTGTTCCCTCAGGTGAAGCTGGCAAACGGCGCAGCTGACTGATGTGCCAGAAACTTTGTGACATTACAGTACTCGTAAAAATGTTGGAAATCCTTCAAAAACTTTGAGAACGCAAATCCAAATTTGGCATATGTGTCTGTGAAGACAAACCCCCAGGAAACAGGCAGTAGACAGTCAAAAACATGGGTTTATTGTGACAAACGAGGCAGGTTTGAGACGAGCAGGATCACAAATCAGTCAAAAAGAGTTCTGGAATGAACACAAAATTACTGGCAGGAGGCAGAAAAGTGATGGGAGGGCCAGTTTGGGCTAGACGAAATATATAATTTAATACAATTATAAATATATGCAAATCAAAACCAATTCAAATAAAAAAAAAACCCCTAATTAAAACAGTTTTGTGCAGAAACTGTACAGAACAAAATAATAAAAACAAAACACAATGGATTTCTCAACAGATTCCAGTCAGCTAAAGATTCATCTACACACTCGATTTGTTGGCAAAGTATAAACACTTAATTCGTGCATTACTTCTTGAATGACAGCCTATTTTTAACCTGTGTGACATCAGGCACAGAACATTTCAAACACCAAAGCAGATCCACAGTTAACATTCATGTAAAGGTTAAAGGCTTGTAGAATGTCTCATTAGTTGCTTGTAATGTGCTATCAATTAATGAACTCCCCCTCTGTCTGTGTGTGTGTGATAATAGGTTAGTATTGTCTGCTACAATGTGGGCTGAGAGCCAAATTAGTAACTAATCCTGACAACACCCTTTATTAGTCCCATAGTGACAGAAGCACAGATACTGTACAGTTTTATTCATTAGTGTCTCTCCCAGTGTCCTGCCTTCATCGTCCATGTTCCGTCTCCACAAATACAGATAAATATAAAGCTGGCCAACATGTAAACATACTGTACATGATTCAATGTTCAGCCTGTGAATTCAACTTCATATGGTTGTGTTGAAAATAGAAGAAGCACAAATGCATTGGAGAGTACACGAGTTTCACCAATGAAGCGTGGACACGTTGAGATTTGCCTGTTTTCAAAGTGAACTGCATGAAGAGAGACTCGCCTACACAGCCTACACGCTTGGAAATTGCCCATCTGTTTTTGTGTTGCAGAGCACAGCCTGGCTGTGTTAGAGTAAGTTCTAGTTATTTAACACATTTGGACCCTTGGGCCAAGATTAAAGCAAACAGCGGGGAAATGGGAAGTGACAAATCCGAGCAATACACATTTACTGTTGGTGGTGCAACGTCGGCGGTTGGTTCTTATGAAGACTGTGGTGCATTTTTTTGTGCATGTGTTGACTTCAGTTTCATATATGCGAGGTTAGAGGTTATACTGTGCGAAAAACAAATCTGTTTTGATGCTTTTTTATAAAGCATTCTGCTACACTTCCCAGCCGCTGAGAAGACTCAACATGGTCTCGGGGGGGTGCAGCTTTGGTGGCTGACATCACTTGATTTGTGTTGTTGAGTGTCAAAAGTCAGTAAGTGTTTAAAACTGAGAATTAGTGACTATATCGCAACTGAATTCTGCGCTTTCAACCACAAACCTCTCACACCCCATCCTGACATGCTCACTATTACTTACAGTTCAATTTTGGCAACATCCCAATTTTGAATTTCAGGATCTTAAAGCTGTAGCAGCTACGAGTCTGTTTCCAGTTTTCCAAAGTTTGTTTCAACGCACTTGAGAATCATTTATTTGACCAACGTCAGAGGAACAGCCTGGAAACATTTGCAAGATTCGGGATGACTTTTAAATAAATCTACGGAGTGTACTTTATTGGAGATTTCATTGGGTGCGATTAAAGGGACAGCATGCATGCGGCAGCTCAGGTGGTCATGGAAGGAAAAACTATGGTCTGGAAGAAGTTTGGGAGGCCATCGAGGAGGACTTTTGGTTGACCTCGAAGAAATTCTGGCAAACCATCTGGTGCCTTGGGAGGATTAAGCAGTGCTCCGCCAACATTGTGTACAGCTGGTCTCCTTGACTTGGGATATTGTCGGGCGGTGGAAGGGATACTTCAAAGATCTCCTCTACCCCACAGTCACAACTTCCATAGGCAGCAGAGGCTAGGGACCCAGAGGCTGACTTGTCATTCAAACTGAAGTCACTGAGGTACTTCTGGGGCTTAGCACAAGGGGTGGATATAACCTGCCATGAATACCCCAAGTCTCTGGATGTTTTGGGGCTGTTTTAGCTGACACTGCCTAGAGGCACTGCCTCTGCACTTTTAACTGGGGTGGTGATGCCACTATTCAAAAAGGGGGAGTGAAGGGTCCGTTCCAACTATTGGGGATCACACTCCTCTGGGTCTGGATTAGGAGCCACTGGATTTCATTGCTGCTTTTTGCAAATTATGCTGTTTTAGTGGCTCCTCGGGGTCAAGTCAAAGGCAAAGGTTCTCCACTGCAAAAAAGTGATCTCTTCCGTTCTTGTTCATGAGTGTGGGAAATCTTGAGCCTGACAGGCAGTGTTACAGTCATATGTTGTATCAGTTTGTGTCAGTAATGAAAGATCTGAACTGAAAGTTGAAGCACTCAATTTACCGGTCAGTTTCTACCGTCACCTATTAACTTTAGATCATGACTGAAAGAAGAAGACCCTGGATACAAGTAGCTTAAATGCGTTTTCTCTGTAGGGTGGCAGGGAGCCCCCTGAGAGATATGGTGAGGAGCTCTGTTAACCCTATGGACAGGGTAGAGTAGATCCACTGATCCACATTGAGAATAGCCATGTGAGCTACCTCAGGCATTTGTATCAGAGGTAGGCATCCAGGAAGGATGTCCCAATGGGAGGGGACCCAGGGGATGACCCAGAATGCCCTGGAGTGACAATGTCACTTGGCTGGTCTGGGAACACCTTGAGATCCTCCTAGAAGAACTTGGAGGAAGTGTCCAGGTAGATGAAGCTCTGGGAATCCACTGCTGCGGCCAGGTTAGGGTTAGGGACCTGGATTATGTGGAAAAAGATGGATGGATGGATGGATGGATGGATGGATGGATGGACGGATGGATGGACGGACGGACAACTTTTCTGTTTTTTTCCTTTTCTGAATCTCACAATAACAACTGAAGAACTGTTCCAGAACTGTGGAGTAAGTTCACCACTGCAGTATCTGGTCCCAAATCTTGACCAGGATCTGGGTAGTGGGTCATCTGTGAAATGCAAGATAGTTTTCTTAGTTGAGAGGAGTCATGAATGTATAAGTTGTTCAATCAGAGCAAAAAAACCCTTTTACCTTTAGAGATTAATTAAGGTCTTAATGAACAGCGTAGTGGTCCCTGGAGAAGTGGACAAACTCTCAATTTTTGCACTTTTTGAAAAAGCATCCAAGAAAAAACATCTTGTTTTAGAAACTGTGACAAATATAACTACTCAATTTAGTTTATGGATGAAAATGTGCATGAATGTAAAATATATATAACACAAAGAAAACATGGGCAACCAGCCATTTTTTATTTAGATAAAATAATTTGAATCTTAATTTACAAATGCAACCTTGTTCATATTTGACCATATATATATATTTTTTTTTAAATTCATTTCTTTTGATTTGAAATAAGTTATTTGGTTTTCAATAGCTGAAAACTATTTTAGTATTCCCTGTTAGACACACACACACACACACACACACAAACGTGCACACACACACACGCACACTTTCTCTCTATATGAAAATATTACCACAAATATTTAGTGTCATCTTTTAAATGATTCACCAATATAAGGGGCACCATCTACCCCCACTATCAGCATCCTCCCTAATGGGGGGGGTTGGGGCAGGGGCGTTGAGCTAATGTTTATAGAACTGCTGGTTAACTGCACTGGTGCAACACTGCTAACATTAGTTGAGCTGCTGGCATTTGTAATTGTGAAAAACAATTTTTGTTTGAGTAGCTTGGTTCATTAAATCTCTTCATAATGTATTCTAAAGGCAAAATATTAACACTAAACTTGGAAAAGTGAAATTGCCAGTATTTATTCCCTCAGCATCATTTGCCCTACCGTGCTGCTGATTGGCACATTAGCCGATCATCAAGTTATCTAATCTAATCAGTAAAGGCAGCAAGTATGAGCATATTAGATGCAGAATAGGATGGGTCATTGCTTCACTATCCTAGGGAAAAATGGGCAATTAGGCTCTCAGACCCTACTAATGGGTTCACACCAGGGAGGATTTAGTGGATGTACACAATACTGACTTATAGGTGGGTATACTCTATATACCAGTGTATACCTTAGACTATACCAGTGGTCTTCAACAATTCTCGACTACTCTTTATGCTCAGGCCTGCAGTTTCTTTGATAAAATGCCACTTAGAAATATTCCCTCCAAAGCAATAGACCTAATTTTTCTATATCTAAGCTCATCCAGACAAAAAACAACAATGGATGAGCGGAGTGGAAGAAAGGAGAAACACATTCTGTCCCAAACTGGTTTTATCTGATTTTTTATAATTAGTATGTACTCAGTCATGTTTTCATACATTGTAATCTGAGCATTACAAGGACTGAACCTTGTTCTGTTATATAGGTGGAGGTTGTTTGTGAGAATTTTTTGTTTTCTAAAATATTTAACGGTGCAGTTTTTGTTTAACGTTGTGAATGACCTGTATGACTGTGCAATTTCTGACCCCCAAACAAACAAACAAACAAACAGGACAACAGTACTTGTTTTAAAGTGTCTCCCTGGAGCCACTTTGATTTAGGTACCACTGATATGCTAACAGCTGTATTTGGCATTTTAAAGGGTTATTTTAGGGAGCTCTAATCTGCCTTTGGAAGATTTTTACAGTAGCAGCACACATACTAATGAAAGTGCTGTGGATTATTGGACTTGTATAAATAAATCTACCGATGCTGCTGTTGGAAACCTACAGAGGGGAGGCAGAGCTGTGGAGGATCGCAGTGCTGAAGTGGTCACGATGTTCATTCATCATTGTCCCGATCCAAATCTTTCCACTTCATTGCAATTAAAGGCTCCCGAGGAGTGGACTGCTGCTTAAGACCGAGTGGTTGGATAGTCACATATGGAATCTAAGGAGTGTGCTAGCTAGGACTCTTCACATCTGATCATCACATCTGGCAGCCCTGTGACCACTGCTTGCATCCCTTGACGGTTCTCAGGTTGTTTCTGGTGCCACTCCTGCTACTGCTAGAGACAGAGTTTTGTCATTGTGTTCTACCTCTTTGAAAACCTACAACAAGTCTCTCAACTATCAGGCTAACGTCCGTTGACCCCCCCAGCTGTAGATCATAGCGGCTGCATGGTGATCAAGATCAAAACTGACTAATTTCTCCAGCTTCTGCACAGTCTGTGGTTCAGATGATCATTCAACCCATGCATAGTGCAGATTTTACAGACAGTGGCACTACTGTTCCAGGCCAGGTCATGTGATACTTGAGTGCTTTCTAGCTTCCAATTCATCTGCCAGTGATCATCTTAAGTAACCTGCCCATGCATTGAGAGGGCTGTACTGTACCTCACAGACAATCCTCCCTTCTGGCTGCCGTATTACCGTCTTCCTCCATCACAGTATTATAAAGTGAAAGTGCTGTCTGACATGGAGAAGAACGACATATGTCAAAAGTCAGTGAATATGCTTCAACTTTGGTTCTTATGTGGAAGAAAACACAGGAGCTGAAAATGTGTACTGATGTTCTTTTACTTAATGCAAAGACAGTGAATGATGTTCATTCTCTGCCCTGCCAGACAGACTGGTGGGCTGCCCTTGGTGGTAATGCTGTTTTTAGTATCGAGGCTGTCAAATCGCGCTTCTATAATGTTCCTCTTCATGAGTCTGACAAGTGGTACATGACCTTTACGATGCCCCTAAGGCTGTATGAGTACAACAGACCTCCCGGCATCCTTTGTGCAGATGATGATATTGAGCGTCTTTGCTGGACTGAACTCTAGTCTCCTTTGCTACCTTGATGATGTCCTTTTTTGTGCTCCATCCATGGAGATGACCTTGAGTCGATAAGGCTGGTGGACAACTTGGAGCTAACAACCTAAAACTGTCACATAAGCAGTGCTACTTCCTTCACAGGTCTGAGCATTTTCCCCATCCACGTGGTGGATGGTGCTGGTGTTTCTGTTGACCAGGGGAAGGTTAGAACTATTTCAGCATTTAGAAAGGAGGACCTAATGGATGGTGATGCATGGACTCAAGTGCAACAGAAAGTTACATCTTTCCTTACCTTGGTGATGTATTACCAGCATTTTATTTCTGGCTGTTCTTCGATTGCAAAGCCTTTTTATGCTTTGATTGCAGGACAGAAGAGAAGTGCTAAGAGCTGCGATGGCTGGGTTGTTTTCAGGAATTGACTCCCCAGAATTGGAACCCAGCCTGTGAAAAGTCTTTTGGGATTTAAAAATTGATCTCTTCAACTGTACTGCGTTGGCACACCCAGACTTTAATAAGCCTTTTATCTTTGTTGATGCCTCCGTTGATTGTGTGGATGCAGTCTTGTCCCATGTGACTGCTGGTGAAGAGTAGCGAGACCTGAAACCCTGATGCTCCTGAGACATGTGATGAACTCACCCTCTTGAATGGAATCCTATATTGGGTCGCTAAGAACCCACTGACCAACCAGAAAAGGTTTCAGTTGATTGTGCCTGAGTTCCTGAATGCAGTTGCAATGACATGAAGGGTGATCGTGTGAGGAACTGTCACAGGTGCATCATCACTAAGACCATCTGTTAGAGCTCAACTGGAGAGCATCAGGACACCTGCCATGGTGGAACTCATCTGTATTGATTTTTGGTCGGCTGCGGACAGTAACGAGTGGGTACCGATCGCTTCACGAGGCTTATGTATGCTTTTCAATGTGAACAGAGTGCTTCTGGTTTCTAAAGGAGTAAAATGTTAAAGCGAACAATGGATCCGTTGTCCAATCAGCATCAGGACTCAGTTTGGCAGAATTAGCTCAAATACCAGTGTTGCTCTTGATGTATAAGGTTGTATTACATGTGGCCTGGGAACTTTGCATTCTCTTTTCTTATACATTTATGTTTAGCCTCCCCTGGCTTTGCATTTTGTTCTTGGAGTCTGTGGTGTTTTTCGCTGGTTCTCCCGCCGTTTTAGTAGCGAGTTCATAATGTTGATTTCATGCACGTTGTACGTGAGTTTTACATGGCCAGTGTTAGCCTGTGGTATGACTGTTTTTTTTGTGTGATTCTAGGGAAGGATAGTCGAAAAAGGACAATGGTGTACACTGTGTAAATACATCTAATTTTGCTTTTTTTCATATACTTAGTACTTGTGTTATAGGTGTACGAGGTCCTGTATCCTGTAGCAATAAAACAGACACCCTGTATAACCTGTCCAGCCCATCAGGCTTTCCCCATTTTGTTCCTTTTCCCTGTTTTGTGATCAGCAGGAGAGTAATGAATGGTGTTCCAAAACTCTGGTTCCTGTGTCAATCCTTTACAACACAATGCAGAAGCAGTGACCACCACTTACGCTCATCCTCACAAAAGAGCGGCTACTGCTGATGCATGATAATCCTTAATCACACGGTGGGAGTGATGAGCCAAAGGTCTTCCAAATGACTTCCTTTTCAGGACCGTTGGACTTTCCTGAAGAAACTGAATAGAGTAGTAAGGACGTACATCAATAAAGGCATGAAAACGGCAACTGATCCCTTGTCAGGCCCTTCTGTCACATTTCAACGACCTTCTCTTTCACATCCTCTTGAATGCACATCGATTCTTCTTCTTGTATTTATTGTAGTGCTTTTATTGAGAATATTGCCTCACTCTGCCTAGAAGCAATAGATAGATAGCCTAAAAGGCTCCAAGTTACTGTTGGATTTATATATTTTAAATGTGCTGAATAAAATGAACCTTGATTAATTTTGTGGACGTGATTACAGCGAGACCAGGAAGACAGCGTGAGGCAGTTGTATCTGCTGCCAGCATCAGGTGACAATCTGCTTCAGTTGAGGCTGATATTGGATTAGTCTTCTTTTTTCGGAGGAAAAAGTGACAGAAATTCAAATAAAAGAATGATCCTACCCGATCAAAATGAGGTGAGCCATCTCCAGGTTTAAAGAGGCAGATAGACACTTGAAAATTGTCCCTAAATGGCCTCATTCCAGATTGTATCATTATATTATGAGTACCCCAGACACTGTGTGAGTCTAAAGTGTCCAAAATGTTGAGGCTCAAACCTTGGAAACCATAAGAAATGCAATGATCCTTGAATATGACTGTTACCAACCTTTTGTGTGATTTATGGTTATATTTTGTGCTGCTGCTCAGAACGAAAACACTCAGATGTCCCATCAGAACCCCTTGAAGGAAGAGGTCCAGGAACACTGCTAAGATACATCGCGGAGAGCTTTTACTCTTATTTGTCAACAGATCTCCAAAAAGTTTCTGTCCAAACATGAAAAACACAGCACAGTATGTTTCCAATGCTGGTGATCTTGTCTCTGACATGACGACGTCTCACTTTTACTTGGAATCTCAGTCAGAATCAGTCAGGATAGATGACGTGGTTGCTTACAGTTTTCAGCTGTTTACTGTCTCCACTGAGGCCTCCTCACTCCTTGTTTGTTTACTCTGTCATCTCTTATCTCTGTGTGTGGTTGTCTTCTCCCTCCCGCCATCATTCACCTGCCTCCTGCTGCCATTCACCTGTACACCTGCAACATCATCAGTCGTCAGCATTCACACAGCTCGCCAGTCTCGCGTCTCCAGCCGCTAGTGTGTTGTGTGTGAACCATGTGTGTTTCTGTCTGTGATTTCCACTTCATCTCATTTTTTGTTAACTTTACTGGAGCTTCACACACTGTATAACCCCACTCTGTGACCTGCGACGCCATGTTTGACTCAACACTAAATGACACATCACACATTTGTAATGGAAAACAGAGAAATACATGTTTTGTCGCTGTTTGGTATTTTTATGGGTTGGAGGTGGGACTCTCACTTCACAGAGCTTTTGCATGACCTCTGGAGATAAAAAAAAACATTTAGCTGCTGCCTATTTAAATATATTAAGCTGAATTATGTACTTGTAAATAGCAACAATGTGCTACTACAACAGTTGAAGTATGCTAGTGTCACCTAGATTCAACAACCAGTGTTTTAGAAATTCCTCACGTTCACTGTTGGTTTCTCAGGGTAGAATGTCTATTTTTCCTATAATTATTGTGGTTGTTGTTATAAAATACATCAATTTATTATTATTTTTTGCACCCTAGACGATAAAGTTTACTGGTTATTAATCAATTCAGTTGCAATTGCAGTGCTACCTTTATTTCCAAACATCAAACCTCTGCTTGTGAAGCAGTTTCAGCATATACCGTCAGATAGATTCAAATTCATGCGAGTAAACCTCACCTTGTCTCCGCTGAACATTGCACAACATGTGTGTGACCCGTCTCGATCAATTTTACAGTTTGATTGAAAAAAAAACAAGCAAAAGCAAAAGCAATCTCCAGATGAGGAAGGTTTCAATCTGCAGTCAACACTGACTAGAATTTGAATTTGACAGAGGTCCAGAGTGAGACAGGACAGGATCCGAATCAAACATTAATGAATGAGCTCAATCTACACCCATATGTGTGTGAGAATATATTTTTTTCCTTCATAACTACAAACCTAAATTTAGAGTCCCTGCTGAACTGTCAGACCTTTCATATCACCATAAGTTTGTCCTGTCCTTTCTTTTAAATCTGTTTTATTTGTATCTGTTTTAGGATCATTAACAGAGACAAAATGGTGCCTTGAAGGAGGATATAATATATTATTTTCTTGACACAATAGATGCATCGAGCTCATCAAACAAAGGGAAAATATCTGTATTATCCTCAGCCTACTGGCCCATTCTCAACCAGTAAGACTGGTCTTCACACCATTTGCTGCCCTGTGCCAAATCTCTGAGGAATGGACTCAGATGTTTTTTTATTTTGTCGGTTTTAAATCTTGATTGCACAATGAAATTTCACGGCCGTGGAAGGTCAATCCATCCGAGCCGCTGCAACGTGCAGCGCTGCCACTGTTGATCAACTTAAGCCTTCACGCTTCTGATGTCTCTGAGGAGCAGAAACCTGAAGGGTCTGGCTGGATCAGTTAGATGAATAAATGAACGCTGCACCTCAGTTTCACACAAGGTATAATTGGGCCAGAAATAAAGTGGATACCGATGGTAATTAGAGCCCGAGGGGATGCACACTAGCACTGTTTCCCACCTGTCAGTCATCAAATATACAGTATACACTTACAGGCCACTTTAATAGGTACACCGTGCAAGTAAAAGGTCGGACTGTGGAGTACACTGACCTTATTATCATGGTCCAGAAACCAGTTTGAGATGATCTGAGCTTTGTGACATGGTCCAACATCCAGCAGGAAGAAGCCATCAGAAGATGGTCCACTGTGGTCGTAAAGGGACAAACATGGTCGGCAACAAGGTGCTGAGGTGCTTAAATGATGCTCAGTTGGATACGAAGGGGCCCAAAGTGGGACAGAAAAATAACCCCCTCACCATGACACCATCATAAGCCTGAGAAATTGACACAAGGCAGGATGGATCTGTGCTTTCATGTTGTTCACGCCAAATTCTGCCTCCGCCATCTGAACGTAGCTTTACGTTGCTGTTTTTAGCTGAGAGGAGGGAACTGGTCTGGTCTTCTGCTGCGAGCTGTTATGCGTGTTTCCACACCCGTTAATAAAAAGAGCAAAATAACAAGTGACCTTTCGCATGTATTGATTTTCATTTTTAAAAAATGAAAGAGTCTCAGAGCATGCCTTCACTCTGACCGAGACACAATTATCAATTATTGTCTATCTATCTATCTATCTATCTATCTATCTATCTATCTATCTATCTATCTATCTATCTATCTATCTATCTATCTATCTATCTATCTATCTATCTATCTATCTATCTATCTATCTATCTATCTATCCACCCTTCTGCCCCCCATTCACTAAGTCAAATACTGTATGTTTTCCATTCACCTCCTGTCTTGACTTAACATGACAAATAGGGAATTTCTTCGAAGCGAAGGTGGATAATCTGTTAATCTGTTTGCAGGGTGTTGTGCAGAGAACAAAGGGATGGACAGATTGATCATCAGAACACTTATCGGAGGTGCTGCACCTTAAAATGAGGCAATGAAAGCTGTAGGATCTCAGAAGGGTCTAAATGAGGCATTTAAGTATGCGTGGAAAAAGAGATAAATTAAGGAAACAAAGGAGAGACTAATGTCAGAAATGGAGAGTGAGAGAAATAAATGGAGAGAAAGGTGAAAGAAAGGTGAACTGAGGGGTTAGAACGGGTGGATGAGGCAGCCAGATGAGAAGTTCCACGTTTAGAACAGGGTTGTTGACGCTGATTTCATTGATATTTTTTTATATTTATATTTATTTCTTAAGGGTGTATCCCTTTTGGGGTCACAGAGAGGATGCTGGAGCCTATCCAAGCTGCATATGGGCCAAGGCAGGGTATGTAAGCATTTGGGGGTTCAGTACCTTGCACAAGGGTACCTCGGCAGTGTCTACTACCAGAACACCTGGCTTGACCCAAGAACCCTCTCCTTCTCAGCCCAGTCCCCTACGGATTTAATTGATTTCTTAAACTACTTGGCTTTGATTTTAACTTGTTAAGAACTAATCTGTCAAAGCCCAGTGGTAGTGGCCACCTTAGATGAATATTTGCATTTTCAATATTGGCATTTTCCCTTCTGAACGATGGTGCTGTTTGTTCTGTTCTGCTTTTGTGTTTATAAAACTGTATTTTGCATGTACTCCAATCTTCTGAGTAATCTACTAGAGTTTACAATCAGAGATGTTGTTGTTTCCTCTAACAGCTGAATAATGGGAATATGCATTTGATTAACTGTCTTCGTGCATTTGCAAAATGTGCAAATATACGTCTGACCTGATCTACGGCTGTCGAATCATTTTGAAGACCTCATTTTAATGATGATGGTGATGTTAATCTTTGTCTCTTTGTATATTTGGTCCCTTAATGAGGATTTACTCGGGTTTTACAGTTTAATTAGTGTACCCACTCATTAAAATTTGTGGAAAGTGTGTGATGTTAAGCAAAATTGATGAATTAAGCTTGTGGTTGATATTTTTTATCCTTTGGTTGAGGTTAAGGTTAAGTTAGGGTGGCACCTAAATATTTATTTGAAGAAGTGTAGAGGTATAGCCTGGCCAGCGTGTGTGTGTGTGTGCCTGCGTGTGTCAGATCGCAGCCTACAGGCAGAGCGTATCATGACAAGCCTCATTAAGAGGGAACCTCTACTGTTCTGGCTGCTGATATCACCACTGCCAGACTTGTCTAATTATGCTCTCTAAGTGCTGTTTCATGCACATAATCAGCCCACTGCTCTCTGTGTATGACAGACCTGATCATTAGTTTTTATATTTCATATACTCTAATTAGTTATTCTGAAAACTTTGTCAAGCAAAAGGTGAATACATTTGTTTTCCTTTCTATGGTTGCCTTTCTTGCCTCCTATCACGGACAGTCAACTCTCATTCTACTTTATATTTTATGAGGCTTTTGTCACTATAAACAAGTCATGCGGCTGAATGTCACAGTATAATAGGCAGCTAACAAACGCCTTTGCTTGACTTTGTTCATTCTATCACTCCATCGTGAAGAGGACAAACTAATAAAGAGTAACAGTAACTTCCTCACAGTGTCTAATTGACCAAATGGAGTCCCCTGGAGGGGGGGGGAGCAGCAGTCTGATCACAGCAGCACTGATGATTATGATGATCATCCTAGAGCAGGAACTGGGAGCAGACTGGCCTAAATACATTTTCTGTGCTCTGTGGGTGAATAACACAATTACAGATAGGCAATAACTGTGTAAAATGTTTGAAGGACATTGATTGTGTATTTAAGCTCCTCAATTTATAAACAGTATATTTACCTATTCAGATGAAGGAATGATCCAAAGTGACAGCCAAGCCCATATCCTCCTGCCTCCCTCCACTGAGGCCAGGGGGCAGGTTAGTGATATCTGTAAATTCTTGAAGAGACCAGTCGAATGGACGGTCGGATGAGACAAAGGATTAGAGGACAGTGGAAGCAGATTGTCCACCAGCAAAGGAGAAGATATACACGGCTCACTGGGGAGGAGTCCAGTCCACCAAACTGTAACACAGTTGATGGCAGCCAAAGGACATAGACACTGATGCCAGTGGACCGTATGTATTTCCTGATTTTCTGCTACATTTCTTTGTTGGTGAGCCTTTCCAACATCTCCTGAGTTGAACTGGAAGCCCAAGTCTTGTCTTTTCTTCCTACTGCTTATCCGAGTCGTAGGGGGTAACAGCCTCAGCACAGAGGCCCAGACACTCCTCAGCCACTTCCACCAGCGCCTCTGATGGAATCCATTGGCTTTCCCAGGCCAGCCCAGAGTTATAATCTCTCCATCGTGTCTCGGGTCTGCCCCGGGGTCTGGTGCTCCCTGAACCAGCTCACCAGGGAGGCGCCCCGGAGGCTTTCTGACTCAAACCTCTTCAACTGATTACGCTTGACGAGAAGTAGCTAAAACAGACTCTTGTAACCACGTTAAGGCAGGTGGGGCCTCTATATCCTGTCAGTGTCCCGCTTCATTTTTTTCCCCTCGATTTTGAACAAAAATCCAAGACATTTCAACTCCGATCCGCAGTGGGGTCTACCTCACTGTCTCAGATTTAGAGCAGCTGGTCTTTGTCCAAGCCACTTCACACAGCTGCCAACTGTCTCGGTATGAGCTGGAGGCCGGAGAGAAACCATCATTCCTAAAAAGTAGAGACAGAATATTTCTATCCTCTGAACCCACGTAATTTAACCAGATGCACCCTGGGTAAGGTAGAAGAGACCTCCCAGGGACTCGCTGGGAGTCAAATGAATTTCCTATCCGATGGTTTAGACCAGGGGTGGTCAATACATCGATCGCGATCTTCCGGTGGATCGCCAAGGTACTATCGGTAGATCGCGTGACATTAAAAACACAGACGTCAGCCTATCATCCGTCCCGTCACTTGATTAATCTACAGGGCAGCCAGTCAGATGACATCTGAATTTTGTGGACACTTTGGTCACTGTGCATGCGCAAACAACGGCTCCAAGTGCAGCAAAGCTAACAAGCTAGTCAGTTCGTGACTGCGATTTTTTTCGCTTTTGTTTTTTTTTCTCTTAAACTTAAGAAAGGGAAAGTCCAAGTTGTTTTTCACAAAGGCAAAACCTGTACATAGTTAATTATGTTCTGTCGTGCAACATATGCGGTTAGGCAACGTACATCAACATAAGTTGTAAGAATCCTCGATGATTTTCTAAATAAATATAAAGGGTCGATCATTTCATAAATAGCTCATGCTAAAAAAGTCTGAGCACGCCTGATTTAGGCAATCTAACAAAACACATCTAATGGTACTCTTATCACATCAATATCAATATGCTAGTTGTTCTAGGGGAGACACAGTATATGAAGCTAAAATTTGCTTCATAAATGTCTTGCTGATCCTGGGTACAGGCCATGGGTGGGCCCAATCTCCCCATATGAGGACATCTGAAGGTGCACCTGGGCCATGGACTTATCTCTATATACTGTATACTGATGTTCATGTTGATGTTTTCTGGAAATCTACTGCGCGTCTGTCCATCCCAGGAAGACGGGTCCCTCATCTTGGCTCTTCTTCAGATTTCTTCTTTTCTTTATAAGGGTTGTAAGCTTTTCCTGACCCAGTTTGAGGGTCTAACTCGCTCATACATGTGCGCCGGAGGCTCATGGGCACGTTTGCTCTTCACACCGCAATGCAATTTTTCGACTGTTCAGTAGGAGTTCAGCAACAATCCACCGGGCAGATGTTTTAATGTCAATTATTAAAAAGTTACATGCTGAACTCCTCCTCTAACAAATGGGTGAACTGCCCACAGCAATATCAGTGGAAGAGTGGCTCTTGGCTCCCACAGCTCAGCTCTCTCCTGGCTTTTCCTTAGTTCCTCATTGCTTTACATTCTAAATGCCAGTAAGCAAATGTATTATCAGAAGAAAGCAAATGTTTCTTTTTTGCAACAATGGATCTCCTCTGTATTTAGTGGTTACTTTTGTAAACTCTCTACAAAAGGCTTTTTAACGTAGTGTCAGTCTTTATACATATTTTAGAATGTTTCATTACACTCCTGCACCATCAAGTCCTCCAGCTCCACACACATACGGAACATTTAAAAGTCATGAATGCACATTCCTTTTCCAAATCTCAATTCTGTCGATTTCCCGAGCCACCATACTAAGTGTGAAAAGGCCAAGACAGGTAAGAGGATCTTGTCATCGTCCTTTCTTCTTCTCACATCCAGAAATCTACCAATTGGGCCAAAAAAAGCTGAAATATTAATTGGAGGATCTTTTCACCTCAACAATTTATATTATCTGTTCTTATTAACGTGCTTACGTATGAAGAGAGGTATGAAAGTCTAAATGTGTTACCAAAAGGATATTGTGTCAGTTCATGCACGTTTATGTTTAATCTATAAAATATGAGCATTTGTGTCAACTGCGGGAGTCATTTTCCTGCAAACAAATTTTTCAGTCAAAAATTTGATCCAGCATTTTGCTTGTGAAGATGATCTGCCTTAACGTCCCGTCTTGCCTGAGGAAACAAGCTGCTTATTTTCTAACAGAGCTGTATTAGCGACGTGCTCATCGGCAACATTAGACAGCACTTTTAAGATTCTTTGCATTTTCAAAAGAGGAGAAATTTCTCAAACTTGTGGGATTTGCTGTCATCAAAGGGATTTGATAAACATTAGGTCAGGCAGACATCTAAAACTTTTTCATTGGTCTGTTGGAAAGAAAGATCAATATCAGTTGCAGCATGACAACATTTTCTTCTGTTTGACCTCGTCAGTGAGGATTCCTTGATCGAGCTAAGGAAAAAAATTAATGATTATCATTAACGTGTTACACCCGACTAATGCACCTTACAATAACCTTTTTTTCAAAGCTTTATTGAGATAAATAAGAATGTTGCTACAGTATTGAACAAAATAACTTATCTTGGGTTTAACATTACTTACTTTTTTGAGACACTGTATATCTAATTATAAGTCTAGTGAGGTTGTAATCCTTGATATTTAACGCACTAACAGAACAACAAGCTGTTGCTTCCTGTTGTGGTGGTATGACAGCTGCAGCCTCTAACCACATTTTTAACATTTAACAAAGTTGGATGTTTTTCTGCTGCCACAAGGCTCGCCAGTTTTATACTTGTGAAAATTGAACTCCTCTGGAGCCACTTAAAACTTTACTCGTCCAGTTGAGCTTGTTTGGTTAGCAAATTGAAGTTGAAATGACTTGTTATTGTATTGTGTTTTCTGGTCTTGTGACTAAGCTTAATTGTTGGCCCATTGTTACGTTCTGAGTTCCTGCACAAAGGTTTTTGATTTGCAGCATTAAAAAAATTCCACTTGCTTTCCTCTATAGTCAGTATCTTAGAAACTCACTGTTTCCATTGTTTGCCTTGTTTTCTGCAGCTGCTGCATCAGGTGAATCCGAGTGTAGGTCTGGTTGATATTCACCACACAATATAAGTATATTATTACATCCAAATACCACTTTGTGTGTTTCCAAGGAATTCCTGCCTCTTGCTTGTTGACTGCTGGGATGAGCTGACTATAATGAGTAGCAAGATGGCAGGTAACAGATTATTGGTATGTTCCAAATAAAAGATAAGACTGTGACTGTAAAATGGGATGTCATGTATGTTGTGTTTGCCAGACTCAAAGGTCCAGGTTATTCCCCCCCCCCCCTTCCCCCCATATACTGTATGTCTGTGTACTTCCTGACACAGAAGATAAGCGTGCACACACGCTAACATAATACTCAATTTGGAGCCCAGTGGATCTCCAGATTGTGTTTGCAGCCGTCAGTCTGGCAGCTCTCCAAAGCACCATTGAAGATTTTTTTTCCCCGTCTCTGTTTTCTTTATCATCATATTAAGATATTTCCCATGATGTCTAGCCTGTTGCAGGTGGGAGAGAGAGGAATTATATGTCTGGGTAATCAACTCACCTTCTGCTTGTTTTCCTGCCAAACACTGTACCAACCAGAGCGGCAGTGTCTGTTCTTCAGCGGTACTGTTGGTGAGCAGGATTACAGCAGAATTTAACCGCCCCGATACAAACTGGAACTGGAATGGTGGCGAGATGGTGGCAAAAGTGATAAAACTGTTAAAACTGAGGGCAGAATCATACATCATCCATCTTTAAATTATTTTTTATGCGTCACTCCAATGTCACACTTGGCTGTTACACGTTGGGATGTGTCAGCAGCGTTGTGTTGTTCAGTAGTTGTGCAGGAAGGAGGTGCAACAACTGCACTGATTATTTGTCATTTTTCATTCATATTTGTTTCTGTTTTGTCTCTCCGTTGATGTATGGAAGATGGCACTTGATGTTGTGGAAAAGAAATTCGGATTTTCTTTCTCATCATTATTTATGAGCTATCTTGAATTTCCTCGGCGAACCGCCACCTCATGATGGTGGAAATGTTCCCTAATGAGCCCAGAAGCTGCATTGTCTGGGGCAATTGGCCCCTGCTAAGGCCGCCCAAGGAAAACTGGTTCAAGGTGAAGTGTCAGATATGTGCAGTTCACCAAGAGCCTTATGAATAAAGTTATTAACAAGTATCAGTGTATTTCGCCTGGAGGGTTCCCAAGGCTCAGTAACGTGGGTCTGTCTTCCAGCAGACCCACTACCCTCACCAGGGTGTGGTACAATCCCAGCTGGAGTTGCACCAGGTGAGAGGTGGAGAGCTGGTGAAGGCTTATTATCAGGCCCCCAACTATCTTCCAGTATGTTGGGCTTCACCGTTGGTTCCCTGCACCTTCGGTTTGGGGAATGGATCCTGACTGTTTGTTCATATGTTTTAAACAGCAGGCTGGACCTCCCACCCTGTTTGGAATCCTTGGGAAAGATACTACTGGGTCTTTCTTCTGGGGACTCCATCACCCTGCTGGTTGACTTCACAGTCACATAGACGATGGGTAGCTCAGATTTCTGGAACTTGTGGGGCTGTCTCATACCCCTGGGACATTATCTGTGGAGTGGCAAACAGGGAAGGTGGACCCCAACTTTAAAAAAGGGGGACCGAAGGGTGTGTTCCAGCTGTCGGGGAATCCACCTCTTCAGCTTCCCCAGGAAGCTCTACCTGGGTATTGGAGCGGTTGAGCAATGTGATTCCATGGAAGAGTTTACCAGCTGTTCACCCTAGCTAGGGCACTGGAAGGGAACAATAGCTTTCCTTTTCCTTCCCAGTCTACATGTGACTTGGAGATCTGAAAATGTTTATGATCGTGTACACAGATGTCCACTGTGGATCCAGGAATGAGAGTGGGTAGACCCTTACTAAGCACCAGCCATCCCTGTATTATAGGAGCATAAGTTGAGGTTGTTCCCCGGGAAGGTGGAACTCCTCCATGGCTGCCCTTGCTCACTTATTCTGTTCATAACTTTAATGTGGTGAATTTCTATGAGCAGTCAGGTGGGGAGAGGGTCAGAATCAGAGGCCTGAGCGTTTGAGCTTTCTGTGGATGATGTTGTCCTTTTGGCCCTACTGAATATGTTTAAACAGACCCGCACTTCATCACCAAAAGTGAAATATTGTCACCTTTACAAACCAGACATGTTTGTAGACTTCATCAAAGGACCTCAATCAAGCTGGGACCGAGAAAAACACACCCCATTCCCAAACAGGGACCCTTCAAAGATACCGGAACCTTTATGAACCCTGTTGAGAAAGTGCTACAGCATTTCATTTTCGAAAAAAAAGACACCACGACGGAAAGATCTGTATACAAATTGAGCTTTATTTAAAATCCTCCAATAATGTGCCGAGACAGACCGAGATGAGAGGAAGAGATGATGCAGCCTGATTCTCATGAAGTCATTATCACTATCACAGTGGGAATATTACTCCAGTCAGGTTTAACACTCCACCACAACTATCGGTGTCTGCCATCTCCTTTTCCTTCTCCCTCCTTGTTTTGGATTTAAAATGTGTTTACACAGATAACAGTTTTTATACACTTTCATAGCATCAGACTTTACTTTCTATATTTTTATTAATGTTTGAAAAGAATAAAAATATAACTTTGCAGAAAGGAACACAGAACAGAGCAAAACTGGAGCGAAAAACAAGCAAAATTAAACCACTCGACAACTGACGTTAACATACACACTGTGTTAAGCCTTATGAGACCGAAACATCTACTGTGGTTATTATGGGAGCATGAAATGAAGCTCAAAAAATACTAAAATAAGAAAAAATGATAAGATCAAATCATTCTTTCAGAGCTTCAACATATATTTCTTATTAATTTAATTGATTCAAGACTGTCAAATGCGCAACAAATTTGATTTAAATATAAGTTTTCATTTAATTTTTTACCTTTTTGGGCACTTGGTAGTGTAAACAGCAAACAAAGGTTATTGCTGTTTTATTTTCTATTTGTTTTTCATCTTGCATATTTAACTCCCCTTCAAAATATCAGGTCAATGTGCTAAAACAGATTGATTAATAGCAAAAAGAAGAAGAAAACCTGCAAACACTCAGCCCTTTTTCTGCTGATTAGATGGATTATCCTGATTCTCAATGAACATGGACAGAGGGGATCAATGGCAATTTGTGGTGATGTCAACACTCGGTGATCTTTATACGCAGGCTGGCTGAACAAACGTGAGGCAAACACGTCCACATCATCCTCTGGTGCCTGGCTGTGCTAATCAATAGGACAAACTCATAACTAAACATTTCCCTCAAATTATTTTGCCTCAGAGATGGTGTCTGATGATTTATTCAGTTCTCAGCAGACTAATGAACATGTTTTTATTCCTCTGATTTTTAAAAAAAAATCAGATTCAATAAAAATGAGTGCGGAAGGTCACGATTGACACCTGAACTAGATTTGCGACTCTGCAGCCTTTGTGAGGGACATTTTTGTGTTACTGGGTGGGACAAAAGGAGATGTCAGCACGTTTTTTCTAACATTCATGTGTATTCAACAGGTTTATTTTTGACAGTCACATGTGCATTTAGTCAGGACGCACTAAGTGATCCATGCGTGTGTGGGGGACGTCCTGGAAGATCCCATCTGCCAATCATCCCACCTGTCTCATCTTCATCCTTGCATGTTGGGGGTCCTGCAGAAACAGTCACAGCAGGGCTCTACTGCTTCCGCCAGCTTCTTCAGGCAAATGTTTGAGGAGTTCCTCCATGAGACTGGAGATGTAATCTGCCTCTCTACTTCTTCATTTCCTGTCACTTGATAAAAAAAGAACCCCATAATACAAGACACTCTCCAACCTGATGAGCAACTCATCTCTGATTGGAGGGGCTGTTCCACACTTTGATTCCCAGCTTCAGGGGAGCGAACTCACATGATCTTTATGCTCGACGTGTCATTTTTAAAATAATGTTCAGCACCCAGCCAGACAGCAGGTTGATGTGTTTGGTGGCTGAACATGATCGGTGTATCTGCTGTGATCCATCTATCATCGTTAAAGATTTCTACTTTTACGCTTTATATATTTCATGCGATGGAGTTCTTTGATTCCCTCTATAACAGCTGTAAATCACAAGCTGTGCAGACCTCCCAGTCTCCACTGCAGCTTTAGACAGTAAATTTCAGCGAAATCAAATATCTGAATTGAACATGTTCAGCTCATTTAGCAAATATATTAACCAACCAAAAGTCTGGACTTACCTCATTTTATGATGAGAAACACAGATGCAAAGAACAGTGTGAAAACCTCTGATGATCCAGCCCAAACACTTGGTTTAAAGCAATAAAACGCAACATACTCTTCAAGTCAAATCGGGATTTTACACTGAAATCTGTGGGAAATGTATCCCAACACTGACATAAATTTGAATATATAAACATGGAGTCACGTCGGTGGTCCTGATTAATTAAAATTTAGAAACTGCAAACGTTGCAAAGTTTATGTCGAAACAGCAGGAAAAAGCTGCACTGGAGAAGATAACGACTGTATTGTTGTTGGATCCACAGATTTATTAAGCTGGATCCACGTGGAAAGATTTGGGGGCCTTGGTAGACCTATATTGAAGTGTATTTCCACGCAGGGAGGTGATATGAACGTGGAAGCTGATGCAATTTATGACAGTGAATATCTGTAATATTAAATTTGAGGCTGTTCATGCTTTGCTGGGAGCTGTGAAACGCCCAGAGAGAGAGAAGACGGAATGTGATGAACAGTTCAAGCAGCGCACTCTCGCTGGACTGACATCCTTTCTGGAGCTGCTATCTTTATTGTCTGTATAAGAAACCCCTCACCACGAGAAGCCTCGCGGGGGCGTTTCCACGTGATCGATTTAAACATTCTTTTAATTCGATGGTCTGGTGGGTTATTGGGGAGAAGAGTGATTGATCTGAACGTGCAAGACTAAACATTGATCACTAAAGGGAGGTCGGATTGCGTCCCAGAGGACGGTCGGACAGGCTAACACGCACACGCACAGGCACAAACACGCACACCTTCGCTTTTGATTATGACTGCGGGGGTGTTTGTACTGGCCCCGGAACACGAGTTGATTCCCTGCTCCACTGCTGAGAAGTTGATTTCATTCTGTCGCAGCACTCTGTTACTGGTGGACGTGCGTAAATCTGCCGCCTCTTAGATGTTTCCGCGACGAATCACGTCTTAGTGAGCTTCATCCGAAGGATTCAAACTGATTTCTGATCTCAAAAAAGAAAAGGGAAAAAGAGCGCAGAGCCGTCTGGAAGTGATGTGTGGGTGCGCACAATTTGCAGCCGCTCAGACGCAAGAGGGATTAAACGTGATGTGAGATCGGTCGGATGCACCGCACGCGAAAGAGAGCGAGGAAGGGGGACGGAGCGCGCACTCGTGCCGTTGGAAACATTTTGCGTGACGCGCACAGAGAGACAGCGGCGTTACTGCGAAGGCTGGAGGAGCAGAGGAGGAGACGCACAACCGAAAGTTCACACGCGTGAGGCTGAGCGCGGTGCCAGTTGGATGGAACTTTTGGATTTCAGAGAAAGGAGAGGAGGTTCGGGAAGGGAATGAGTTGCTCCACGGATTCCAGAGTCTCCTGAGCACTTTAATGTACCGGAGTTCGGAAAACATCCAAACATGATTTGGCTCACGTTTTTCACTTTTCTGGCTCCGTGCGCTCTCGGAAACAAGACCGTGGAACAGGTGCCGTTCTTCCACGGACACGTATTTGAGAACTCGTCGCCGGGCTCTCGGGTCAACGGACTGAGCGTCCCGATGAAGCGGTTAAACTCACAGACGCTGTGCGATATCGGAGATTCCGACACGGCCACGGCGCAGTTTCGACTCATGGGAGACGGGAGCGAGAATTTCCGCGTCTTTTCTCACCACAAACGAGGTCACGTCTTACTGAAGACATGCGGGGTTTTGGATCGCGAAGAACGGGCTGAATACACGCTGGGTCTCGGTTTGTGCTGCGGCCAGTGTTCGGGACGGGAGGATGGAATGTCCCCAATAGTCGGGGAGGTTGCGTCGATCAAGGTGGACGTTCTGGACACCAACGATCACCAACCCGTGTTCCCCGTTGAAGCTGTGAAACTGAATCTGGGTGATGCTACTGCGCTTCGCACGTCCATCTACGCGGCCACCGCGCGGGACGGAGACAGCGGGAAGAACGCGGAGCTCATTTACTTCACCGTGCCTCGAAATGGGAGTTTCTACGCGGTGCCCAAAACAGGAGACATCCTGTTGGTCGATTCAATCCTCGGTCAGGAGGAACCCATAAAGTTCAAACTATTTGCTCGTGACCGCGGGTGGCCTCCGCGCACAAGCAAGTGCGTGTCAATCGAGATCAATCCACGGCAGTGGCCCGTGACGCTCCCCCCGAACCCCGAGCAGGCGAAGTGGAACCCTAAATCAAACCCCAAAAGGCCAGAGCGGAAGTCCAGATCAGTGATGCAAACAGACAACCCCATATTCATCAGTGTGTCTGAGGACGCAGGGATCGGGTCGGTGGTGATGAACCTGAACCCGGTGAGGTTTCAGTCGGCAGCCTTCGAGCTGGTGGAGCCCGATGCGGAGAGCTCACCGGTCAGCGTGAGCCGGGATAGCGGGGATATAATCATATCACGGAAACTTGACCGAGAGACCGAGCCGCTGGTGGAGATGACCGTCAAAATTCAAGACAAAAGAGGTGTGTAGCGGGCGAGTGTGCGTGCGCGCGCGCGCGCATTTAAGCAAAACTTATTTTGTTGCTGCTCAGATCTCCACTCTTGCCCATGTCGCTGTTCAGTAGTTGTGCGTAAATGCGCAGCACAGACGAAGACGAAGATCTCGGGTAGATTCCAGTCGCTCCCGCTGGTCATCAGTGATAAATTGCTTGTGTAGTATTTCCAATAACGTTGGAGGGACCCCTGAACCCTCCGAGGTTTGCAGCTCCATTTTCTTTTCTGTAGGATTCATTGACCTGCCTATATATTGATGGCAGGTTGCCCTGATTGAAATATAAATAAAACACAACAGCTGATGGGATATGAACGACTTTTTTTTAACATGAACTCAGTTTGTAATACCCCTTTTTATTTATTCTATTTATATAAGCCCATCCTTTCAGAGTACGAGTGCTCAGAATGTTCTACTCAAGTTCAACTGGGGACCATGTAGACACGTCAACATGGTTGATGATGATTTATACGCTGATTTGCGTGTGTGTGCGTGTGTTCTTGTATATGCTACATTCCGAGGACCAAAATACTCATTCGAGTAAAGTGAGGACATTTTTGGGAAGAGAGGACATTTTAGCCAACTTTGAAGGACTGTTTGATTGTGAAGACATGGTTTTAAGTTTGAGAATAGAATTGGGTTCATGTCACTGTTGGTCTGTGGTTATTGATACGGTAAGGGATGTGTGTGTGTGTGTGTGTGTGTGTGTGTGTGTGTGTATCTATTCCAGATTCCATCATTGTACACTATCTATCTATCTATCTATCTATCTATCTATCTATCTATCTATCTATCTATCTATCTATCTATCTATCTATCTATCTATCTATCTATCTCTCTCTATCTATCTATCTATCTATCTGACTTCAAAAACATGTGATGGTTGATGATGTATTTTCAATTAAACTGACACAAAAATAAAAATAGGAACAGACGTGTTGAATTGGATTGGGAGGAGTGAGACTTTTAAATGTGACACTTGTAGCCTCTCTGTTCGCCGGAGCCTCCAAGGTGACGTTCTCTACCCTGTCACAAGTTGTAAATTATTTTACATTTTCCTTTTATACCGAGTTGTGTTTTCCTTTAGAAATGAAACGGAATGAGTTTCTGTCATGAGTGTATTGTCATGGGGAGAAGAGAAAAAGCAGAAAGACTGAACTGAAAAGTAAAAGAGGAGAAAACATGACAGGCTGTCAAAGGAGCATCCGCCCACTGCCTTTTCAGGAAATTAATCATTTGGAAATGTATTTTAAAGGGGTCTTTTTTAAAAAACAAGGTTGTATGAGGTATTTCTGTTAATCCAAACATTTAAATCCTTTAAAACACACACACACACACACACACACATATACACACACCAGATTAAGGCAGCAGCTGAAATGTGAAGCGGTAAAAATATCTGAAATGTTCCATACAACTTAATTCTGCTTTAAAAAGTGAGGTCAAAGCAGCTGAAGGACTCTGTTCAGTAGCATAAAGTCATTGCTTCAATTTATGAGAAAAAAGAAGGAAAGTTGCTGATGCTGTATCAATGAATAATTTATAATATAGGTAATGTCTTTCCAACAGATTAAACGTGATAAAAATACCTTTTATGGTTTCAGTGGATATTATGTGATTAAGTGCGCTTTGTGGGGGTCCGCGTCCTGCTGGTTCGCATGAAAACCTTCCAGCGTAATTTCAATGTGTAATCTATCTTTATCCGACCAGTTAAGATAAGGATGATCCATATATTGTGTGTAAAATAGATAAGTGTATTAGAGGCTTAGCCACTTGACAGAAATGGTTGCTTGGGCGTTCAGATGTGTTCCAGAGCAGCTCTGCGTGAAGTGTGTAATACAGTAAGTCCACATAAGTGTGCCGATGGGTTTGATAGGACAACTTTGATGTAGAAGTTTGAATTTTGGCGTCTAGCAGACGGTGAGTGGAGGCAGGGCTGCAGACTGGATGAGCACAGCGCAGCTGTAGCTCTCAAGTGTGAAAAACGTAGGAGCCATTGACTTGTCGGTGACTCCATTGAAGTCTTTTAATCCATTTGGAGTGGAGAGCCCTGATGGAGCGTAGACCTCCCTCCATCTGCTCACATTATCCCTGTAATCCCATCTCATTCTCTCTGTCTGTCTCTCTGTCTCGCTCGCTCTCTTACTTTCTCGCTCTCATTTTCACTCGTACTGCAGGGATTTGTTTGGAGTGGAGACACATTTTAACACACAGTGAGTGAGAGAGCTTCTGAGGATTCATTTACACAAGGTCCACTTCCCTTGTACCATGCTGGATCATCGTAATCGACCCTGTTCTTCTGTCCCTCGCTCACCTATCGGATGACGCCAGGATCGACCCCCCCAGCCTGAGCACACAGCATAAAATGACCACATGGCTTCAGGTCAACATTTATTCAGTGTGATGTGTCACACAGGCACATGTCTCTGAATTTATGACAGTTTTACCTGTGTGACTCTACGTTTACGTGCATTTTATGAAGAACCCACTTTTACATCGGATTGCTTGGAATTGGTTACCTGCTTTTGTCCTGAACATGTGCAGAAATCCAGCTGCAGGAGTCAGAAAGTGCTTCTGAGGGAGTGGCCGCACTGTCAAATAAATTAGATCATATGGGACAAATAAGCATTTGAAATACTCTATATTTACTGTAATGTGCGATTGAAAGTGGCACAAACAAATATAAAGGATTCCACTTTGTAACAGTTCATCCTAGATCAGCGTAGACACCGTGAAAGCCCCGTCCCTCTTTAGTGAAACCATAGTCTCTGTGTGGCGGGAGAAAAGCCGTTTCAATGACACTCAACTCCCCACCCGCAGCGATGATGTAGCATTTGATCTGCAAAGTAACCAAAGTGAACAATAAATAATAAGTAATTTAAAGTATTTTTCCCCCAATAAAAATGGGAAATCTAAAGCCCAGTATTATATACTACAAATAGAAGATTCTGCTCAAAGATCCCTCCCCCCAACACACACATACACACACACACACACACACATTCTTTGTGTGCATGAAGTTAACAGATCATAAACTACATTGGCTTTGATTGTCCACTGGTGGTAAATAAATTATTCTGTGTTTCTGAAAACCTTCCAGCTCCATTATAGCATTTTATACTCAAATGACACTTTATGACAATTAAATATGTACAAAGGACAAACCACAGGGTCCAATGTGTACTCAGGTGGATAAAAAATCCCGCTCATTTCCATTTAATGGATGTGATGTGAGCAATATTGTGCACTTGAGTTCACCCTCATTAAGAAAGGTTCATTTATATAGTCTTGAATGACTGAAGGTGGAGACTATTCCAGCTTTAATACAGAAAATTCTCAAAACCAGGTAACAATTTGAAGCAATTGGACATATATTAAAAGTTAGCTATGTGAGAAGTTAAAGGGAAAATTATTATTTGTGAACCTCAACATCTAGAACACCCTGAAATTGACAGTAGGTCAGATGAGATAGCGGTAATTATTAATCCTGATGAAAAGTTCAGCCCACCGCTGTGGATGTTAAAGTAACTTTCAAAGGTTCATATGTAACATATGATATGACAGTGACTTGCTCATTAAAGAGTTCTCCAGAGACACTTGAAGACTGGGCTCAAATGGGACCCGCAGCTCCAGCAAGTCCCAGTAATGCTATAATGCTCCTCATAATACTAGTGATGAAAATCAACCACTGGTCATTTTCCTGCACCACCGGGTGACAGTGTAGAATAGCTACAGACGGTAGCCGCCCAAAATGTGTCTGTGGCCAGCAGAGTTCTGTGGTTTCCAGTTTTGTGAAGTATTTGCGCAGCCAAGATGCTTTGGCTGTGATACTGAAGTTGGGAATATCCTGTGCTGCGATCAGGGACTCGGATGAAAGGCCTTTGCCTTCCAATAGGCAAGAGAATAACTGTGACTGTAGCTTTAACAGAGCGTGCAATCTACCAAGAAGCTAGTTAGATAACTCTTTAGAAAGCTACACTTCACAACAGACGTAGCTAGAAAACATAAAATCAAGCAAGATTAAAGAGAATATAGAGAAAACATGGTATACAGATAAAATGATGATGCTCAGAATAATAAAGGGCTATGACAGTCTGTTAAATGCCGCTTTGAAACGATTCGTCTTCAGTTTTGATTTAAAAAGGCCAACATGTGTGGTGGTGCGGATATCAGGAGGTAATTTGTTCCAGTTTCTGGGAGCAGCGACAGAAAATGAACGGTCACCCCACTGTTTATAATGAGACACTGGGGCTTCGGACAGAAGTTGTCCAGAGGACCGCTGGGCCCTGCTTTGGTGGCAGATAGTTAGAATCTTTGATAAATAGAGAGGAACCAGGGTGGTAATGGCTTTAAAAACAAACAAGAGTTTAAAATTAAATCTAAAATGAACTGGAAGCCAGTGGAGTGAGGAAAGCACAGGTGTTATGTGCTCACAACTGGGTGTGTTTGTTAATATCCGAGCAGCAGCGGCTGTCCTGGTTTCAGATGAGAAACAGGCTGAGGCCGTCACACAGAGCGTTGCATTAGTCCCAACGCATGGATTGATCTGTTTGTTAAATGTTAAACCACCGTGAAATAGCCATGATTTCTTCAGGTTTTAGAAAAGTGTCCATTGTGCCAAAGTCTCCTTCAGCAGCATTCCGGATGGATCAGATGCCAAACAAAATACAATCTGTTTTGCTATCATTAAATTGTATAAAATTCTGTGCCAGCCATTGATTCATGCAGCTTATACAGTCAGTTTAACGTGTAAGCAATCTCTAGAACATCAGTATAAAAATGGAAAGACAAATTATGTTTAGTTATAATTATCTCCAGGGGGTAGCATGTACAGTAGAAAGAGAATAGGGCCCAGGAAGAAACCCTGTGGCACCCCACAAGGGAGCGATGCAGGTGCTGAGCAGTGCGGCCTGGTCATTACAGTAAAGCACCTGTATTTTTATGTAAGACCTAAACCACTAAAGCACAGCGCCACGTATCACAACACGGTGCTTTTGGTGAGACACAAGATCAGCATTGGCAACTCTATCAAAGGCTGCTGGGGGGGGGGCAATGTCATCCTGCACCTCTAATAAAGCTGACTCAGTGCTGTGTCAGGACCTTAAGCCAGACTGGAAAATGTTGAAATCCCAGTTCCTCCCTAAAAATGTCTGTGATTGTTAAAAAAAATAAATAAGTAAAAATAAAATCCTGTTTTTTAACACCTTTGAAAGAAAAGGCAAAACACAGACAGGTCTAAACTTAGACATCACAGGGTGACAAGATGCTTTTTTTTTTAACGAGGGCCTCGCCACAGCACGTCTGAGTGCAGCTGAGAACAGAAGTTGATAAAAACAAGTAGACTGGACCCAACAAGGTTAAGAACCTCCTTCAGGAGCTCAGCCAAAATAATGTCCAGGGGACAGTTAGGGGGTTTTATGCCATTAACTAACGCAGTGAAAGTGAGCAAAGAAATAGTGTCAAACTGCTCAAAGACAGCCGGCTGTGCAGGTGGAACATGCACATCCTCAAAAGAAACGGGTGTATTAAAATGTTCTTCCCAACAGATGCTACCTTGTAAGAAAGAAAAGACAAACTTTTTGCATGTTGTGGTGGAAGCATCAGACCGGACATAATAACAGATTAGGTAGTAGTAAATGAATCTCTTGACTGTTCAAAGCTATTGGCTATGATGGAGGACACATATTTGGACATTTCCTCCTTTAACGTTCTGTGTTAAACAGACTGACATGTGTCCTCCTTCCAAATCCGTTCTGCCTGCATTGTTGCCTAAGGGTACGAGTGAGGTCAGTAAACCAGGGAACTGGCTTCTATTTGTTGTTTTTTTTTGTCAAAGAGGAACAACAGAGTCCAGGATCAGACAGGAAGGAGAGTTGAAGGCAAAGAGCAGCTGTTCTGGACAGAGGGAGGAGACACGTCCACTGTAGGCATTTAGCTGAGGGTCCTTGTAGCCTGCAACAAACTATCCAGGAAGTAAAGCTCCAACATCTGCCAGCTGGGGAACAGCACAATCCAAAACACAAAGGAGATGCCCACTAGTTCCTTGAGACAGCCCATGTGAAACTATGAGATTGAGAGTGTGTCTAAACTCAAGTGTTGGTTCATCAACTGGTTGAGTGAGACCAAAGGAATCTAGGAGACTCCTAAACTTATTAGCCACTTCATTATCTGGATCATGAATCATCTCAAAATGTCTTCAAGAGCTTGTAAAATTTAGAATAAAATCGGGCAGAAACACCTGAGCTCTTAAAACTCCTCGTTTGGGTGGATGGGAAATTGGGCACAACGCACCATGCGGGAGATGTCAATCCTAAAAACCCGCAGTTTAAGACTGGAATAATTATTGGCGGTTATCATTTGGCATCTGAAGCTCTCTTTGAACCGAGCAGCCAAACCTCCACCACAGCTAGTAGTTGGAGGGGCCCTGGAGAAGGAGCAGGAGGGGGGAAGAGGTCCAACAAGACAGGTTCCACTTGGTTTTATCCAGGTCTCAACCTTTAAAGTCGAATCATTTATACTCAGTTCATTGTGGATGAGTTTAAAAAAAAAAAAAAAATATATATATATATATATATATTTAGCTGGACTTCATTATAGTGAAATGAAAAGTGGGCTAAAATGTCATTGACAGGCAGCCGGGGGGTCTAGTGTTTCTCAATTTTTTATTGAGACTTTTGTGTTTACAAATATATGTGTGGTTGTTTTCTTAAATAAACAAACAATCAAACAAGTAGAAAACCTAGAGAACATAACCCGACTCCCTGCTCCCGCCCCTTTACCCGAGTTGGTCTTCTCGGTCAGGATATCTCATCGACCAACTTGTGTCCATACCTTCATAGTGGGACAAGAGCACAGCTGGACAGGAAATGGGTTCCTCCCCCTCACACAGCTGGAGTTGTAGCTACATTATCAAAATATTAGAGACGTTGCTGCCATGCAGGAAAGAACTTCCCAGTTGACCCTCTAAGTGAAAATGTGATCTTTTCTAATTTAAGGAGTGACATTAGATCAGGCTGCCAAGATGGGTCTGCTGGGGGTTTGGGCGACTTCCAGTGTAGAAGCATACGCCTGCAAGGCTGATGCTAGGATATTTGAACATTTAATGTCTGCTTACTGAGTTCAGAGTGATTTGAGGAAATTCTAAAATAGCATTGAGTGGGCAGGGAGTGATAACTGCACCTTGAATTTGATATGATTTTGTGAACTATCTTCTAGAATCCCGTTGTGTACAATTTTGATATTATTTTTGTCCAAGTTTCTGGTTTGTCAGGAATATTTAGTAAATTTGCAAGTATGTGCTGGAGTGACCTTTGATAAAACTGTGAATGTTAATGATAGTTTAGAAACGGCGCAAATGCAAAAAAAAGTATGACTATGAGGACAAGTTTTTTTAGTGTGTCCATATTTCCAAAATTGACAAGATTACAGGGTTTGAGGTGTACTTTGAAACTGAAAGTCTTAAAGGGGATCATGTCAGAGCCAGGTGAGGAGGTGTGGCAGCAGAGAGACTCCTTTTCACACCAGTCCAACTCTCTGTTGCATCATCAGCTACGTTTAAGTTCTAATACCGAACAAGAAATACTCTCTTGTCCGGTAACAACTTAAAATTAGACAGGCCCAATCCTCCCTCTTGCCTTGCTGCCTGTAGAGTGCTTTTAATAATCCGGACTACCTTGCCCACCCCATAAATGAAAAGATAATTTGATAAGCTTCATATAGAATTTTTTTTTGTCAGGAAGACTGGAAAATAAAAGAAAAAAAGATTGCACTATGTCTGTGAATTACAATGGCAACTTGAACCTCTTCCGTAGATCAGATTTAACTTTCTAAATTTGTCGGTGTTATTTCTACAAAGAGTCGGGGCTGTTGATCCCCAGACATTGAAAACTTTCTGTAGCTAAATTAAATTTGATTCTGCCTGAGTGTTTCGGCTTTAAAGTTAATTGGGAAACAGTTTTTTGAAGGTTGATTTTCTAACCTGAAAATGCACCTCTGGTGTCTGCATTAAATTATCAGCATGCTAATTTATTCACTAGGTGTTTCTCAAGTTTGAGACTTTTACTGTGTTGGATTCATTTTCTGAAAAGGCCATGACACTGCTGACAGTGCTTCGTTCCCCATTTTTATCTTCATTAGCTGCAACCAGGCCCTCAAATCTTGTGTAGTAGAAGCAGGTAAAAGCAAACACCTAGTGAAGATTCATGATGCAGAATAACGTAGAGTACATGATGTCTGCAGCAGTAACAAGCTGAGCAGGATGAGAGCGGCTGGTAATTTAGAAGTTAAGAGTGGGTAAAATGATTAAAGATTAAAGGATGACTCGAATGAAGTCGAGGGTAAAATTTGTCTCTCTTTCTGTCTGCCTGCACTCATCAAGCAGGACTCTACAACATTTTGTTGGTACCCCTTTCTCCTGTTTCCTCTTTTAGCAGCCCGGACCAATTGAGGTGTGGACTCCACCAGACCCCTCCACCAGAACCCTCCACTAGACCCCTCCACCAGTCCCATTCCACCAGACCCCTCCCCCAGACCTCTCCACTCGACCTCTCCACCAGACCACTCCACCAGACCCCTCCACCAGACCTCTCCACTCGACCTCTCCACCAGACCCCTCCACCAGACCCCTCCACCAGTCCCCTCCACCAGACCCCTCCACCAGAACCATTATTATGTGAGCAGAAGATCCTTTCAGCACTTTAATGATTTGGGGCCTGCATGGATCATTTTTCTAGTGCCTCCTACAGATGATTGGTTCGAGATCTAGGGGAACCTGGTGGCCAACTAACACCTTACACTCGTGCTTCTCAAACCAGTCCTGAAGCAGGTTTCCTTTGTGCCAGCATGCATGAGCCTGCTGAGGCCATCAGAAATGATGTACCTGGTCTGCAACCAGGATTATGTTGGTGGTTCATGTCTCCTGGTGCCATGTGTTCCCCAGGTATGTGCTTTCAGCTCAGGTCAAGGGTCAGCATGGCTACCCTGGCTGCTCTGCAGACCTATAGCTATACAACAGAATGCTCCCAACATGCATCACTAAGCCGTGCTGCCCATGACCGTGACCAAGACTACTCGTTCTTCCTTAGACTAGTTTTGAGAGATGCTGACCGCTGTAGACCAGGAACATCCACTCTTAACTCTGTAGTTCTGTGCATTCGTTACAGCATTTCAGGAAATAAGGAGTTTGCTTTGCTTCTCTGTGTTGCAGCGTCGAGCCAAGTTATTTTTACACTCTGGAATGTGTTGATATTTTCACACTCGAACAAAGAAACTAGAGTTTCTAACACATTTTGCTTTTGTTATAACAGGCTGTTGGTTCTTATTGTTTTAGAGAGAATGGTTCTTCTCCTTTATGTATTAGGTGCACAGGTGGGTTCTGGTTCTGATGTTTAGTATTTCTTTAGCTTGTACCTGATATCTGGTGTTTATCTAGTTTCCAGTCTCTCCAGTTTTTCTATTTAGTTCTTGCTATAACTGTGAACCAGATATAATCATAAGGAAGTCTTTTGTCTGTTTTTAAAAAAAAAATAAAGTTATTAAACTGCTTTCTTTTTCTTTAAAGGTCAGTGAACTCAACACTCCATTCAACTCTAATTTTCTGTGGGTACACGAAAAAGACCCTTAGAGTGATAATTTCTGTTTTAACCCTTGTGTGGTGTTCGGGTTTGTGGGACCTATTTTCACTTTTTATTAAAAGAAAAATGATAAAATTGATTAATTTTTCAAACTGAGACTCTCTGACTTTGGCTCATTTTCTGTGAAGAACATATATCACCTCTCATTTGATGTGCACCTTGATTTTAATTGATTTTCTTTATTATGTTTTAAATAATAAGTTATAAATGTGACCTAACAAAGGCAAAGGGCAAATATTAACTATATATATATTGTTTATACTGCTTGTAATTGGGATAAGGTAAACATCTGTTCAGTATTTTAACATAAAAGTGTTTGATTGTGAGGCATTAAAAGCCACAAAACGCAACGGGTCCATCAGACCCACAAACGCTGGCTGAGTAACAACAATATGAACATTACACAAGGGTTAAAGCAGCTACAGAATTTTACCTTCATCCTGACAAAAATTCCAGTCATTTCTCCGTGTCTGGAGCTGCACACATATCAGTTTCCATAGGAATATTGCTAACACGGCTGGGATATAAGAACAATTCAACCTATGTCACACTTTCTAATGACTTAACAGCGCAGCTTTAACATGGTGTCTTTACTCTATTACACAATTCTCACTGGTGGTGCCTGTTTGTGTGTCTGCGTAAAATTTGTGTTACCATAGAAAATGAAGGAGTTTTCTTCAGAACTGTAGTCCTGATCATCCATTTTATCCAAGTGTTGAGAGAGAAGCTGAGAGAAAACACAACATTTCTTATTGTGAGTGATGGCTCACCAAACGTCATTGTAGATCCAGACAGCCTCCGGTTCGCTCAACGCATCCCTCGTCTTTTGTTTACCCAGATCAAAGAGTCGCCATCATTTGTTCAATGAAGCTGCATAAATAGAACATACATCCAGATATATTGCACACATGGCTTAATATGTGGGGCTCATTACTTACTCGGTTCTGATGAGTCACATGGAGCTTTTTGACCGATGCCAGTGGAATTGCTTACCTTCCAGAAGCATTTCCAGTTGCTCTTTTCAATCCCTTCATCTGATTGTTACAGCCTGAAAAGAGACGCGATCCATCTAAATTTCTTTTGCTCACCTCCTCGCAGTCACTCGCAGGCCTTCACCAACAATTGTCTGCTGTAAAAGATCTCATTCTCATTTTCAGTCAGCGTCAGATGCACCGTTGGACTGCTTTCAGGTCTCTGGCTGATTGGCTGGGAGAAGAGAATGAGCTTTTAATGCATTAACTCAAACCTGCCAACACTGGCCCGCTCGAATACACCCCTGTTATGAACCCATCATCAAACTATTTATAGCAGAAGAAATAGGAGTGCAGAATTTAGACCCACTTTTGTTTTGCTATTGGGTTTAATTGCAAGTTTGATTTCAGGGTCAAATATGTAGGATCCTGAAAAGCTGCTTTTCAGCTGAATGATCCAGTCATCATCAGATACACCCATTCTTCCTCTTTAGAACTGGAGCGCTTTACTTTTCAGGACTGCAGCCAGATTTGGATCCTGTTTCCAATGTTAATGCGTCCAACATTCTCGTGGTTCCACCCTCCAAAAAGTCACTAATTATTAATATTGGCAGCAATAATTCATATTACAATTCATGCCAAAATCTGTCATCATGTTTGTTTTGCTACCCCCCCCCCCCCCCCCCCACCCCACCTGAGATTTAATCATTTCATTATATTCACTGTATTGTTGTATAATTGTATGTATTTCTTGATGCAGATTTTAATGTTGTGCATGTCATCAAATGAAGCTAAATCAGAAAGGTTTGAATTTTATGTGGATATTTTCCCCCAGGATTAGATAACCAAAGCCTGCGAAGTGGCAATCAAATGAAAATACCAAAGAAAGGCAGTGCTGTCAAAGTTCAGCATTTTATGTAAATTCCTTTTTTTTTATTTTCATCTGAAAAGCCAAATGTGCCTGAGGGAAAACTCATTATATAATTGAACTGCATAATCATATTTAGGTAAGGACATAGATGTTATAATAACTACAAAAACATCAGATTGGTTTGCTAATGCGATATAGCTTAAAGCTAATGTAGGCAGGCTTTGTTCCTGTTTACTTCAGTGACTTCAGTAAGCAGAGAAAGTGGAAGATTAATTTCAATACATCACAACCTGTCATGAATTATGGATTTGTGGCCATTTATACATAAAGGTCTGAGATGGTATGGAGGTGAATGGGGGCAGCAGTGTGTGGAAGTGGACTCATTTGAATATGGACTTCAATTTCTAGTTTACCCTAAAGACTTTTGAAACGCTGCTGGTCAGACGTAGCTGCTGTCCCATTTTTGCAGGAGCGACTGACTTTAGATTGTGTCGAAACTTTCTCATTAAAATAGCAAATAGTAAAAATAACAGCAGGCTTTTATGGTCAATGACAACATAGAGATTTGGTAACAGCCTAATTCAAGTGATTAGAAGCCACTTTGTCAACAAGTGTCCAGAAATGTTTCTCCAGTTTTTCATGAAAACAACCCTTAATCCCTTGTTATGAAACAGCTAAAATCCTAATTGAAAAGCTGAAATGAGTGATTTAATTGTACTCAACCAGAGCGAAAATTTTCTATAAACAGAAGATTCTTCTTTTATTCATTCAAACCAATTTGTAAAAGAAGACAAATCTTATGGAAAACTGAAATTATATCAAACCCAATTTTCTCAAAGACCCATCAGCCATCTTCACAGCCAACTGTCCACTGTCTCCCCTCCTCTTTCATCCTCTCCTGTTGCACCACCTAAGTTCATGTTGTCTTCCTCTCCATCCATAAACCTCCTCTTTGTTCTTTCTCTGTATTCCCTGTCTGCTAGTCCCATCCTCAGCTTCCTTCTACCTCTATATATATATCTGTTCTCCGTCCCTCCTCAGTATGTTTCCAAACCATCTCACCACATCACTGGTCTCAACACCATCACACATTTACTTCTCCCTTTATCACACATCACCGCTGATTCTTTTCTTTACTTGTTCCAACCTGCCTGCAGACACTTCTTCATCTGTCTTCCATGGTCTTCACCACTCTGGGCTGGACCCTGAGTCCCTGAAGTCCTCAACCTTCTTTCTCACTCCTCCCTCATGTTCCACTTGAGTCCCTCTCTTTCGTATCCTATAGCTTTATATTGTCTGTTGCTTCAACTAACGGTGCTCAAAGCTTGATGCAGTCCCACCTCCACCTTGAACCCCTTTCACAAATGCTTTGTGCTTCTCTTGCACCCCAAGGCAAATCCTGCATCTGTCGTTCTCCATCCTGGCATGAAGCCTCACTGCTGCTCACACACTCTTTTCTGTCCATTTGCAGTGAATTAGCCGTCGGTCTAGCTATAATTAGCTGTAGATGCATTAGCACGATTTCACAAACATACAAGTGTTGTTACAATAATTGGGCTTAATTACATTCACGTGTCTTTATTTCCAGTACTGTGTCGCCCCTTTAGCCTTACAGACAAGAGTTCATTGTGAACACGTGAACCCAAAGACTAAGGGATAAGACAAGGACTAAGGGGGAGAGCTGAGATTGGTCCTTACAGGCTCCAATACCTTCAGAGGCTGAATAATGATTGGATCATTAGGGCTGAGTAAATTGTCCCATTGTCTCAATTGTTTGCTAACCTCTTTTGCATGCACACCCTCCTGCACTTTCAGCTACTCTCCTCCAGTCCTCCCTGATTCAATTTTCAGTTAAATTCAGCTTATTGCAACTTAATTTATACGCCGTCTGTTAAAATCAGGATTGTCTTTAGGCACTTTAAAGAAACCCGGAGCCTGAAACCAAAGGATTGGAAGAAACGTGTGAGTTCAAAGATAGATCCTGGTCACGTATTGCTTCAGGTTCACATTAGCCGTAGCTGTCCAGTCACCTGAAGCACCACTCCAACACCCTGTCTGAGCTCTTCCCTGGAAAACACAACACTCCTTCTTCAGCCCCCACTTTGTCTTTCCTCTGTCTTTTTCATCTTCACCGTTCTCACCACCAGAACCATCCCACACATGAGCGCTCTATGCTGTCTGGCTTCGCTGGATGCTGTCCCCCTGTGCGCTGTCGTCTCTCATAAGTCGACTTCTGTTCCTGACTCTTCTGGAAGAAGAGGTTCGCTAGATGTTCTTTTTGAAAAGTCTACATCGTCTGACCTTCTGAGTTCCTGTCCTGAGACAAATCCTGTCCATCCCTTCCTGATGCCCTCTGTCGTCTGCACCAACACGCCCGTTGAAACCTGCACAAACCGCTTCTGCAGAATTTCCCCTTCTCTCCTAATTTGCGCCCTACCCCCCGGGACATCACCCCTGACAACCACAATCACATATTCAGTTTCTAGCTTCGGCCTCATCACCCTGTCTGACACGCTGGCTCTCCAAGACTTTTGCCTTTCTTCTTCTCTCTGCCTACAGACACGCCACCCTTTTCGCCCTTCGATCCAGGGTAGAACAATTTCCACGGTACCCTGTAGTTTGAGAGCACCAGTGGCGGTTGTTGTTAACCCCAGGCTCAACCGATCTAGTTTGGGAGTCACGGAATCGATCTGCATGCTTATCGTGTGCTCAATGTGTAGAGAAATAGATATAGTGGAAGAACAAGCACTCCCCCTGAGGTATCTATTTAGAGGAAAGCTGATCATTTAGAGATGCTGGGCGGTTAAATGTGAAGACCTTCATTGTTCCAGGCCTTCTGATTGTTGGTGAAGGTCATCTGGCCAGACTTTAGTCCTGTGGCCTCTAAAGCTGCACATTTATTTATTGGAGTGCCCTCCTGTAATTTGACTGGCCTATTTATTTGTTTGTCTGTTTAGGCCACAGGGTAACTTCCATAAGTCTTGCCTTTCTGTCAGCTTTGCTGCACCGGGATCAATTAATGTGTGTGTGTGTGTGTGTGTGTGTGTGTGTGTGTTTGGATCAAAAGAATAGTGTGTGTTTAATGTTAGCTCTTCTGTGCTACCACTGCCCTGCAGCGTTTCTTCGTTTATGCTGAGTCCACTGGGGAGGACCTGTCCTCATCCTCTCTGTTATCTGTCTGTCTCGTGGACATATGTCCATTTTCACTGTGCTCGACTCTTGCCACCGCCATCAGCGCCGCATTTATGCCGGTGATTGGGGCCTTTCATGTCTGTCGTAGTTCTCTGTCTGGCTCTCCGTCCTCGTCATGCATTTTCCTTGTCTTTTTTCCGCATCCTCAGCTGCGTCCCCACTTTATTCACTGTCCAAGTTGTGTGTTTTCTTCCAATCGCAGTCTAATTTCCTCTTCTGGAGTGTTTCTCCTCCCAGATATTACCAGCACAGCCATTTCTTTCAAAATTTTCTATTTACATTACTCACCTATTCTTCACTTACTCCTTTAAAGTCACCTTTTTTTTCAGAGTCATTTCTTTCTCTCTGTCTCTTTCTGCTGCACGCTATCAATGTGAGTGATTGTGCAATCCTGCAGCATGTTAAAGACATGAGGGGACTGTCAAACAGATCAGAAGACAGTGTCTGAACACGTGACACTGCCCCTCTATCTCTCTCCCACACACACTCACACACACACGCACACACTTGAACTAGAGAATGAGTTGACATTACATGCTGTGGGTTTGACAGTATAAAGGAGGCATTTTGTAAATATATAGCGCTATTTATTTATAATGTAGGGATGATAAGAAAACCAGATTAACATCCAAACAATCACACACCCAGAGAGACACTGATATATATAAAACATTTGGATGGGGGCAGAGATAAGGGTGTTGATTGGTGTGCCGTGCCACGATTGATTTCCTGTCTGAACCACAGGAAGTGAGTTCATCTGATTAAAGTCAGACAAGTTGAGAATCCAAAATTGGAAACCATTCATTCTCCCTCCAAGCCCCCCCCCCCCACACACACACACACGTCCTTCAAGTGTGAAGATGAATGCATAAACCAGCTTTTCAGCATGTCTGATTTGAGATAAGTCAAACCTCAGCAATGGTTTATGGCCAAAAACTGTTTCTGAAATCAAGTTGATACGAGACATAGAGCTCAGATCTTCCAAATTTAAGATAACAAGGCTAGTCACCTCTAATATTTCCAAGATGACTGAGCTAAATGTTGTCCTCATTTATCTTCAGGAAGTTATTGACAACTAGTCAAAGAGCTAATGGCTTTAGCATCATTCAGTTTGGTGACGATGTATCATCCACGTAACTGGGAAACTTAAACCGTGCTGTTGGATGATGTGACTAAGTGGTATCATGTATAAAGGGAAGAATAATGGAGTGAGGCAGCTCCTCTGTTACCCTCTAGCAGACGCCATGTTTGACACATGATCTCCCAGACTTACAGACCTTTCTGCCTCTGATGGAGTATGTTCTGAACGCAGTCGAAATGTCGGGATCAGTCACGTTAGCTGCTCTGTGACGTTCCCAAGACATTACTGCATGCACGGCTATATTCATCAATTAACTTGTGGAATTTTTGAAATGTATACTTTGAATAAAGGTGAATTTGTAATGCCAAAGGCTAATACCTTCTATTGAACTAGAAGGAAAAGTCTTTAAGGCTCTTTTCAGCAGCTGAGTAGAGGCGCTGTGTACGAGCATTTTCCATTTACAGTTTTGAAATTTAGTGTCCAGATAGTGTCACTGCTGCTGTATTGACTGAATGAAAATAAATGTGGGGGAAGTGGAAGTCCGAGCTGTGCTGTTGATCCACAAAAGGCAACAAGGATGATGAATAATCACTCAGAAATGAAAGAGACTCAGCTCACGGGAGAAATCATTCCCAGCCATTGACATGTGATGCAAAGGTCAAAATGCACAGTTTGTTACCCTCGACAGGTTTGTGTTACATCTCTTTTCACATTAAGCACAAAGCAACGGCAGCACTGACAATCAATAAGAACTGAGCCGAAGCAGAATTAGACTGTCAATTTAATTTCAGTGAACAAACAAATCAGCCAGTGAAGAAAGTTCCTCTAGTGCAGCGACTGTGGGGGCTGTGCTAAAGAAAGAAATCTAAGAAAACAGGGCTTATCTCACCACCCTGGCGAGAGAAACCGTATCCACACACTGGTGTCAATAAAACACACAACGGTGGCACCAACCGCAACATCCTGAGCTGGATAAAAAGGAACCTCTGTAAGTGACGCGTGCACAGGGAACTGCCCCTGTTTATGTTAGCGTGCGTGGACCTAACGTACCCGCATCGAGTGGGAGGATAAGGACAAAGACATTTTGCTAAATAAAATACATAAATCTGAAATGATTGTGGCGTTGGAAGGTGCGCAGCAGGGCCCTCTCAGTCCTCTCCAAACTCCCACTTTTTAAACTCCCTCCCCAATCTTCTGCCTGACCAGGGAAATTTGCATTATGCTTTCAGGTATTTTTTTTTTGTCAACCGTGGACTTTTTGAGAGGGAATTCTCCAGAGGTATCTTGACCAGCTGCCAAGGACGGGTGCTGTCAACGAGACATTAGCTCTACTTTCTTGAGGTGGAATCCAGAAGTGTTCCCAAGGAAACCAGCTGCTTTGTATCCACAGTATCCTCCTGTCCAGTTTTTGGGGTTAATCAACAAACGTCTGAGGTGTTTGTGTATTTGCTCAATGACATAGCAACTGTCACTGAACGTCATGAAGCACTTTTGTAATAATTAAGTCATTTGACGACTGTGCGCACGTACTAGTCGCTGGCTGTTCTGTGCTGCTGATCCCCAATGGTGCTGCTAGGTGACCACAATTATCTCTGCTTTTCCCCTGACAAATCCAAAAGTGCTGAGAAGTAATGAATATGACACAGGTTTTCAGCCTCCTGTCTGCCCAATCGAAGGGAAAGGTCTCTGCAGATGTTTGTTTAAGGCCGACAGCTTGTGCAACACAACACGGTGAATATGAATCAGCTGGAAATGAAATAATATGAAACTTGGAAAAAAGGTTGTCACTTTTCTAAGAACCAGCTGATGTCTTTGTTCTGCCTGGCAGCATCTGCCGTTGTTTCAGACTTCACTAACTTCCCAAAACACCTTACAATCAGTCAGTAGTCACACACACACACACACACATTCGTAACCGGTAACCCTGAGCTTTAATTCTACTTCTCAATTTAAACTTTTATTTCAAATCCGTAGTTTTAGAACAAAGACCAAAGTCGCCCGTGACTAATCAAAGCCAGCGTCACTGGGGCTGTTTTGGATGGATCGCTCTACCTTTTTGATTCTTTTCACATTTCTTCTCTTAATGGGCTCTTTTCGTAACAGTGATGTGCTTTTTGGGTTTCAGATTTCCAGGGGTCAGTGTGCTCAAGAATATTCCACATTATTCTTTCTAGTTCTGCAAATAAAGCAGGATGTTCCCCTAAACTGAGCAAATGTTTATTGTTCACTTACTGTCAGGCAGTAATGTACTCATACTTTACAGTTGGGCGCAAATCGTGTAAACTCGGTTATTAAGGACACATAAAACAGTTGTGACGCTGCGGAAACGTTTTTTATTTTTTATTTTCATTCATCTAAAATGTCTGGTTCGGGTTCAGCTGAGTGCAGACTAGAAATGCCTGAAAGTATTACAGAAGAAGCACTGCCATTTTAGTCCATGAACTATTCATTGGGTGTGTGTGTGTGTGTGTGTGTGTGCGTGTGTGTGTGTGTGTGCACGCATGCGTTTCGAGGGGTCTTGTGCGTGAGCACACAAGTATGATAACAAGAGCGCATGCCGTGAACAGTAATCTGCTAACACAGAGGATTGCTTTGGCTCTGCAGGATTAGCGGTGGTGTGTGTAACACAACACACTCTTAATTGCTGCAATACAGTCATGTTCAATGTGGAGGAAGGGAGAGAGACCTAGAGAGAGAGAGAGAGAGAGAGAGAGCGGGGGAGGGTTGACTTTAATTGCTGTAATACAAGGCAAATTGAAAAGATTAAAGAGGAATAAAGAACAACATTTATCTGTTCCTTTGAAAATGACACACTCACACACACACAGTAAAAATGTAATGAGAACCGTTTTTATGGAATCTAAAATAGACCAGTTTAGATTATGTTGTCTTCCCGGAAAAAAACCCTCCATCCATCTTTTTCATCGTCACCATGCTAACTCCCTTCTTCTGGGTCCTTCTGTGTTCAGGAACTCAATGGACTGAATCGAGTGGTTTAAAAGACGAGTACAAATGAAGAATAGAAAGTAATGCTGGGGAGAACATCAGAGTTTTAGAGATTTAATGAGGTCTCCGATGCAAGATTAAATTTAGCGCAATATTGTTGCACTACAGGGTCAAGAGGTCAGTGTCAGTGACACTTATTTACACCTTTTATTGGTCTTTATTCGACTAATGGCCTCTTGGAATGGGATTTTTGAGGTGAGAGATTCATTTTCATTTGAAGAACTAAGTTTGACGAGACCTACATTCATGTATGGAACAATCAGACACGATGCAGGATAAACTCGTCCGCCTTGGCTTTAACGAAGGCTGTTCAGAGGCAGCCCTTCAACTCGAATCCTCTCGGTCTTGTAGCTGATATCACAGCTAGCACAGGTAAAAGGTCTGCAGGGATTTTGACAGGTCGACAAGTGCAGCTTAACAAGGCAGCGCTCAGGCCAAAGAGTTCCATATTCCCTGAATTCACTGACTGTGCAAAAGCCTTTGAACGCCCCTCACACACACTGATGGCTTCTCCTCTGTTCTAAGACTTTTATGCGGCAGGCATCTGCCAGTCGATTTATTAGACTGCTTGATGCAATAGACTCTCGGTTTATATGGGCACTTTACACTAACATTAACTGCTTCGTCGGACCAGCTCGATGAAAATAAAACATATAATCTAATTAAAACACACAAAGACACGGTGAGAAAAAAGAAATGCAAAAAAAAAAAACAAACAAATGGGATTGCATTGCTAATGAGCCCATCACTGTAGGAGAGGATGTGAGTAAAAAGTGATGGACTGCACACTGTGTATCACCACTTCATCCTCCTCCCATCAGAAGATGTTCAACAAGACCATTCAGAGCTTTTCAAAGGCAACGCTTGATTATGTGAATGTGGACTTTGGAATTAAGACTCCAAAAACAATCTGAGGAATGAAAAGTGGCCACGTGATTGACGATATCGTGACTTTCCGTTTCCTTGGTGACTACTTTTGTTGCAGTGTAGCATTGTGGGCTATGAGACGGAGGTGTAGACAACTGCGCCAGCTGCAGCTTCTGTTGTTTTGTTAAGTTTGAGATGATCTTGCTTAGGAACATCGTCTCACACCTGACCTTGAAAAGGTAATAGTGGTCAATAAAGATGAGCTCTTTTGTCCAGTTTCTATAAGTGGGACATTGTGATGCAACAGTGATCTTGCAGCTTCTGAGTCAAACAACATGTCAAAGATGACAGGTCAACTCTGGGTTTCTGACTCTTGGGGGGCTTCTATAAAATTGGCTTTTGGCGACGTTCCCGCTGCGAGCAGACCCGAGGTGTCTGGCAGCTATTTCGATGATGGGGTGCTTTTCGTTTGACATCAAGACGTATGGGATCTAATAAAAAAGGCCCAACAAACAGTGAGACGGACTGAATCCAGCGGCGGTCATATTTTCTGCTCAGTTCCTTCCTCAACTCCCACCACGATTCCACGATGTTGGGCCGCATCTAAGGAATCTTCATGGAAATTTGCTTAAGTATCCAGGTCTGCCCTTCATACTGCTGAGCAGAGCTGAGGCAATGCAACCACAGGTCTGTCAAAGGGTCAAATCCCCAAATGACAGTTTCGGGGATGATTTTGGGATGAAAGACAATGAAATGCTTTGGCGAAAATGCAAACAGGGATATAAAATGAGTATCGGAATTATGGACATGAGGCAAAAGATAAGCAATAGCATAAAGGGACTGAGAAACACTAGTGACGCTAATACGTATGGGAACGACTTATAGGGGCAAGAAAACAAGAAGCAGAAGGAACTGGGAGAAATCTGAGCTTGAGACCGACTAGATAGAAGAAAAGTTCCACGGGAACGGACGTCTCAATGAGGCACAGTGATAATGGGAAGATGGGAAACAAAGCCAGACAGGAAGAGAATAGCAAAACCACAAATCAATAAAGACCAGATCTTGGCACGGTCCCTACAGAGGTCAGTGCTTCAGTAGGTTAGACAGCGTCACATCTGTTAACTGTATAGTGACTGTGACATAAGTGCAGGAGGACGTTACAAACGATGCAGCGAATTTACAAAACGCTGATGCTTTTTCAGCTTTACTCTCATAATATTTGCTTCTATGCAGACGATGCCCTGTTATATTGTTCCTTTTCTGAAGCCGAGGAACAGATGAGAGCGCTCCGGGCTTCTGAACTGTTTGTCAGGAAGACGGTCGGCAAACAATTACCAGTTCAAATAGACGGGGAAAATGATTTTCACCGCTGTTGATAAGACGCGTCGAACCGTGCAGCAGCTGGGATGTCTGGGTCCCTCCGTCCATGTCTCAGCTCGCAGCAACACTTAAGAAAGCTGATCGAAAACTGCCTTTTTTCACCTACAGAACATCTCGAAGCTGTAAAATACTGTTTCGCCTTCAGACCCAGGGAGGGCCATCGACACATATCTTATCTTCCACATTAGATTACTGCAATTCTTTTTTTGTGTACTTGAACCAGGACTCCTTTAGGGAACCACAGCATCCAGAACACCACCGCCAGGCTTTTAACGGGACCTCTCAACACATTACACCAATTGCATCTGCTCTTCACCAACTCCCAGTGAAGTTTTGTATTGATTTTGAACATTTTAGTATTAACTTTTAGAGTAATACAAGCCCCATAATAATAATATTTATCTACTTTTAACCCCTCACATTTCTGGTAGTCTACTCAATTCCTCTGGCCAAAATCTTCTCTTGGTGCCTAAAACGTGTTACAAAGCAGAAGTCTTTTTAATCCATCCTTGGCTATGGAGACATAATCATTTGACTTTTTTAAAAAACTTGGCTAAACTTGGCTAAAATCACAATTATATAAGAGATGTAGTCATTTATGCTATATTCTAACACGCCGTAGCTGCATTGTGAAGGACTTTTGTGATTGTACCTGTGAAGTGGGCTACACAAGTCACGTTTTCTTAATTATATATGAAAACACCCTCTTACCTTTGAGCGCCGAATAAAGCAGCGGTGTCAGGGTTCATGATGTACGCGTGCACGCCATGATTGCGAAGCTGCAGCGCAGCTATCGGCAGACATCAGCAGTGTTTTTACAGCAGCAATTCAAACCATCAGTTAAATAAAGAACGAGACTTTAGAGACAAGGTCCCTCTAACTTTTTATAAGCCGCACACATGGGTTGTAAATGTAAATGGGTTGAAATACAACAATTCTCAGACTTTCATGCTAATGTGTTTGGAGTTGTGGGACACACCTGATCATCAATACACATACGTACATAATCACCTCTCTCTGTCTATCGGGGTCATCAGAATGAGACAGGTAACACTATCTAGCATAGCTCAGATGTAGCATCACAGTTGGTGGCTCGGATGGGAAAACCTTCGGAAAAAGGCCGCAGCATTAAACAGTTTAACGGCTCTGGTGCATCATGAAGGAATCCACTGTTCTGCTGTGGACCACCAGCCCTACTGGAGTAGATGTGTGTAGGGAGGAGATGGGTACAGCTACAGGTGGCTGTGACAGCAGAAACATACACTAGTCTGTGTGTGTGTGTGGGTGGGTGGGGGAGGGGGCGTCGAGAGCAGGCGGTGGTAGACTGCCTTCTGTTTATTGTGACAAAATGCAGACATCGAGAAAAAAAAGTGTAATGACGGAAAGAGCCGAGGAAGGAACAAAAGGCGCGATGAAGAACTAAGAATGTGGGGGAGTGACGATGGAGAAGAAGGTGCTGGGAAGAAACGGGAGGAAGGGAGGAGAGCTGTAACTACTCTGAAAGGTCAATGCCTCCTCACTTCATTTGTCTCATAGATTGAAGGTGCCAATTAACCACAGAGCCCAGCGGATGAGAAACAACATGATCACAGCTGTAAGACAGATGGACTGAGAGAGACAGGCATCAAACGAATAAAGCTACTCTGTGTTTGTGGGATTTAATAATGCTTTTATATATATATATATATATATCCCCCTCCCCTCCCGTGCTCCTCTTTGGGCTGCCAAAGCTGTCTGAGTTTTAAAGTGAACCAGGGTTTATTGTTGTTGTGCAGGCAGTTTTATTCCGCACTCACGTCGTCAAAGAAACCGGCGTTTCAGTGAGCGTCAGCGAGTCCTTGAGGGCCGTGGAAGCGGGCCCGCGCAGTGGTGGGAGAGCCCCGATGCTGGCTGAGGTTTGCTCTGTCGAAGCCCTCAAGGACAACGAGCAGATGATCTCTTTACGGTGCTCAGTACGGTGCTGGCCTCTAAAGGAGGGCGGCGGGATTTCTGTGACACACGTGTACACGTGAATGTCGATTCCGCCTTCCCCCGTCTTCCCTGGCAGATGGATCGCACCACTTCTACAGCTGAGGCAGCGGTCGCCATGCCTTTATGGTGATTTAAACATGCATATAGCCGCACATAGAGAAAATAACAGTGAAATAGGAAAGAAGGAAATGAGTGACATGGGTGAAGATTTTAAACACAGTTGCTTATTGCGTAAAGAAGTAGAAGTTTCAGTTTCTCTGTTATTACAAGTTTTTATTGAACGTCTTTGCTCCACCTTTTGGTCTTTAAAAGATATATAGTTCTTCAAGGTTGATTTCGTAACGAATCCTATGCTTAAGCTTTAAATGGACCCCGTTTCCATTCTGACTGTTGTTTATGTCTACATTATGGTCTTGTTTTCTTTTATTTGTGCAGACGAACATGTAGACATGACAAACATGTAGCGAGGGGAAAACTGTCAGCAGACTTCTGCTGTTACTGAGAGGGTCCGAACAGAATTCAATCCAAAGAATTCAAACCTGAGCAAATTAACTGTAAATACAACCATTTCAGCCATCATTAGCATATCACCTGTCACGCAGTTGAGCTACAGCAGCTTTGTGGATATGATATTGAGCATCTTTCTGTGTTTTTTTAAAGCTTTTAGAACATCCGTTATGAAATCCAGTCTTGATCCAGAGCTGATTGCTCCTCATCGCTGGAGTCGATGGTCTCAAAACTGTCAACAGTTGAATCAATAGCATGTAAAACATTAACCGCAGATAATGCAATAATAGACTGAAACTTGATTTTACAGGATAAAATGTAGCTGCTGTCTCAACTCATTCATGTCTGTGATGTGACCATAACAACATTGGCGGAGGAATAAAGAAACTTCTGTCTCAACTCTTCTGGAAACTGAAATGTAAAAATAACAAGCGGAAAAATGATGAGGAGAGTGTCTGAAGGAAGATGAAGAGAAAGTGAAAGCAAAGGAAGCACAAACAGCTGAATGATGGGTAGAGAGAGAGAGAGCGAGCACAGGGAAATTTAGAGCGGGAAATGAGCTTCTTCCTACCAAAAGCCATTAAGTTGACAGGTGATTGTACACATTAAAGCGCATCAGATGTTTATGGAAAATCTGTTCCATCCCCTAAACACACACACGAGCAGCAGAATGCGCATATTTAATCTTTACTATGACATTGCCCATGTGTTTAAAGGGTTTAACTTTTGAGACATTGGTTCCATATCCACTCTGCCAGCTGTTGCTCTTTGTCATTATGCTAAGCTAGATGGACAGCCTGCTGCCTCCAGACACCCGGAACACTGACATAAATATCCTTATCTCGCTTCTGACCCAACATTGTCACCCTGTGGACCCCTGCAGAAAGACCTTGACATGAGTAGAGCTCACCGCAGGGTTCTTTTCGTAGTTCTAAAGCAGATCGCCGACATTTTAGCGGAGATGATTGTCATAAATTTTAGCATTTTCCTTGGTTATCTGTCAGGCCTCGTTTGGTAAAGCGGTTAAAAACATCGCAGGTCTGTAACGTCTACAGGTCTTCAGAGAGTGGCGAATAATTAATGACTGAAAAGGCACCGAGCCATCAGCATGACACAGTAATTAGAAAGAAGCACATCTTTTTAATAAATTGACAAGCGCATGATCAGCATTGTTAAACACGCTTTGTCTCCTGAATAATGGGGACGTCTGAGTTGGAATATCTGCCTTCGGCCCACCGATACGTTCCGTTGCTAATATTTGGCGGCAGCTTTAATGACGAGCCGCCGTTGTCAGTGACCTGAACCTCCACGTTGGTACATTCCCAGATAGTTGCAGATGTGGGAATAAGGAACATGTGGTAGCTCCCAGGAACCGCTCCGACAGGTCAAGTCAGACGTCAGAAGTCAGAAGTCATTTTGGAAATGACTAGAAACATTGTGAGTGGCCTGTCAAGGTCCAAATAATTTAATGTCATCACGGGCAAATGAACTGTGTGAACATGCAGAAACGCGTTCAGCCTTGTTAATATAGGTTTTGTATTTGTTAAATGTCATATTCTTACTTATGTTAATTAAAAAAAAAAGACAAAACATCGTATTACGCCTTTCATATGCTCAACTTCCATTTGGCCTTTTTCATTTGTCTCGCTAACTCACGGCAAAGGTTACGAGTCTCTTTGAGCGAACGTTGATTTCTTTGAATCGTTGTCATGGTGAAATTAATTGAAATCTTTTCTTGGGTTAACTATATTTTAAATAAAATACACATGGAATGACTTTAAGCGTGCCTGAGGCAGCGGGGGGGGGGGGGGGGGGGGGGGGGGCTGTAGCCATGATGAGTTCCATGTCAAGAGAAACATGGGGCTCCTTGGACAGCAAGGCTCCTTCTTTTCTTCCTTCCTTCCTTGCTTCCTCCCTTCCTTCCTTCCTCAGCCCAATCCACACAGCAGAGACCTGTGTGACTTCTCCTGCAGGTGGTTGGGCCACCAGGGGGCGGAACCGCGGCCAGAGGCCCGGTCACCACAGACCCCCCCTGACAGGTTCTCCCCACAGACCAGCTCCTTCTGTCAGTGAGGACTTACAACAAAAGATATATTATAGCTGTCTCGACCCCCCAGAAGGAATTTAAGACTGAAGCATCTGGATGTGAGCCACTATTTCATCCCTTACATGTCAGAAATGACTGCGAGAATTTATTTCAGAGCTTTGTCTTCCCCCTCTCCGACTGAACTGCATTTTCTTTGAGGTACTTTCAAATCCTATTCGGATTAAATCTTCCAATTTCTTTGATGCCAATCACCGAGGTTGCCCTTTGCTGATTTATGTGTGCTTCAAACACATCAATGTGATGGCTGCCTCCCTCCTTTTCCTCACAGCAATCGATGTAGTGGTTTTATCACATTATCAGTATGAAAACAGATGGCGCTACAGACACCATTCTAAACTTCCCTGTAGCTTTTTCTGTCTCTGATGTATAAAACGAAGAACCTAAGAACCCGCATCTGTCTACAGACACGTGTGTGGTGTATAGATGTGGACTGTACGTGTAACCTTTAAGAACACCTTTTTTTATTGCTGATTGTTAAAAATGTGACCCAGGACTCATAAATTACTGGTTCAGTGTAATCAAAGTGGTTATTTCTTTAATAATGAAATGTTCCTTTACACTAGAAAGAACATGTGCATTTACTATATATGGTATTTTTGTACAGCTGCTTTTTTGTACAAAGGAATGAATCTGTGAATGCCAGTTGACCTTGAATGAATGAGACAATTAACACTGAAGACAAAGCTGAATGTATAAGCCACTTTTTTCTGCTAAATTATGGAAAATGGACCCTTATTCTCAGGAGTCTGTCAGCTTTTAATATGCGAGACTGAAGCGATCCCACATTAGGGGTTTGTGTGGAGAGAATGTCCACACGTCCGAAGTGGACCTCCCTGACCCTTGGTTTGGTGTGTGAGTGTGTGTGTACGCGTGAACCCACGTTGTTTGTATGATCGATGATTCTGATGCACAAGAACAACTATTAGCTTGATGTCATATGTGGCAGATGTGTCATAGGAGGGTTCAAAATTAAGTCTCATTCTGTACACTTATTCTTGTATTTCTATCTTTGTGAGGACTTTTGTGGTTATAGTATGTTATCCAGTGCTGCCTGACCCTAAACTGGGGTCTAAACTCAAGTCTTCAACCTCAAACATCCCTTTGAAGATGTGAGAACCATCCAAAACGCCTCCACTTCCCAAACATTTAGGTGGCCATTGTGATGGGGATGAGGGTGCATTTTTAAGCCGTTTAAACATCACTTTAGCTGATCTACAGTCTGTGTTTGCCTATATTTCACATGCTCCCCTGATCCTTGCTGTGCTCTGAGAAATCCTGCTCAGCATTTGCATCTTGCGTGCAGGAGGACTGATTACATTTCCCCTCTTGATGCCAAAGCGCGCATTTATCTTTTTATTCTTTTTCGCTCTGTCTGGATTTTGTGGCAGATTCTTTGTAAATCTGTATGAATGCCGTGGATCTAATATCACATGCCGTCAACGTCTGCCAACTCACAGGCAGACGATGAGAAGCAGAACTATCTGACAGGATCTGACGAGTTGGACCCAAACGCACACCAGGATTCAGATTAAGATTTAAATGTAATTTATTACTGAATTAAAGAAGTAGGACACAAAATGAAGAAGAGTGACAATATGGATCTTAATGCTAATGATGTCGTTTACAAAAACAGGAGTACAGACACAAAGATATTTACATTGGGGGCAAGAAATCCCAAATCCTGTGTCCTTAATAGTGCACTAACTAGGGAGCTTGACATATTTTTATGACTCTCCAAATGTTGGATGAGGATGGCTGTACCTTCTTTATTGCTTTAGTGCTTCGTAACCAAGCCATATATCCCATCATCCTTTGAGGTCACACACATGACATTAAATATTAATTGATAATTTAGTTTATTGCTAAGGGCAGAGTAGTACATCAACAAACAACCACTCACTGTATTGAATCGATTAATTTAAAATATATGTATATACGGTATATGTATTACTCAACTGGCACCAAGGTGGGGGAGCTCGGAACACTAGTGAACAGATGGAAAGCCATCGGGAAAATTGATGCTTTCGGACACTGAGGATCTGGCTATGCTGGTGGGGACCGGGGATGTCGTCTCCACAGGCGTGTGTCACGTTAGTCATCCCGCAGGATGGCCTGTTCTCCGCTGCAGGTGTGGTGGATGCTTTCCACACGGTGATGGTTTTGTTAAGTTATGTTAAGTTAAGAGATCGGAGAGGATGACAGGAATCTGGAGTACGTCTGAGTCTACATGGCTGGATCCTCCCACCCAACACTGGCTGCTAGCTGATCGTCCTCCAGACGTGTGACATTATTATTTCTGATCCTCCCCTTTATTCCCTCCTCTGCATCTGAGGCTCTTGGGTAGAGTTTCCAAAAAATAGTCATATTGACCTGATTGGAGACCCTGAATTGTGCCTTCGTGTGAGTGAAAGTGCGTGCACCCGGTAATGGAGAGGCGAGCCGCGGGATAGACTCCATGATTCAGAAGGTGCTGCAGAATTTGAGAGATGAAATCTGTGTATTGTGAATACCGAAGCATTGTCATGAAAACAGGATAAGTGCGTCAGGGTGTGAGGGTCAGCTCTTTCTCCAGGGCACAAAGGAAACACACGAGGGAGGTAAAGGTAAAGGTAGAAAACAGAAGACGAGAATACAGGCTGTAAGGACCTAAAGGCGACAGAGCCACAGTCACACGTTCAAGTTCATATACATAAATAAGTGTTGGCAAAACACACAAGTCAGTGTTTCTTTGTTCTTTCTTAAAAGAAGTGATTAATGCTAACGTCTTTGGCATTTCCTTGTTGGTCTTGCGGCGCACATACGTCAGCACTTTAAAAGCTGTCACTGCCAAGGAACCGCGGATGAATTTTCCTGTCGGAATCAAAGCAAATCCATTGCACTTTAAGAGAAAGCAGGGCGAGAGGACGCCGCCTTTCAGGGGAGATGAGACATAAAGACCGACGCTGGATGAAACAAAGGGGCCGTCCGCCGTTTCTTTCAGCTCATTTCAACTTCATAACCACTCAGCTTCTCTTCCTTTGTGCAACAGACAATAAAAGCAGAGGCCCAATCTGCAGATTAAAAAGGCCAAGGTTCTCTTTTAAAGGTTGAACATCCATCTCTATTCCATACATTCACAACATACATACATCTAAGCTTATATAGAGTCTGTGTTTCAGTTAGAATATATGTGGATTTCCTTTGCTGAAACTTGATAAATGCATTTTAAAGCGCCTACTGAGGACTCGGCACCCACTAAAAGCCGTTTTGATGGTTATGCAGATGCACTAATTATTAAAACTCACAATCAAGTGTGCAAATACAAACCGCACCACAACCTCTCCTACTTCAACCATGGCCTGGACGACCCTGTGGCTCGTTCTCGTTTTCTCACTAATGAAAATATGTTTGTTTTTTTCTTTTTAAACAGCCGTTTATCTGCTTTACTATCCTTGATGATCGCATAATGGATTCGGTTAATATGATTCACGCTCCAACGGAAGTTTTGACACGTATGGCCCAGTGCATCCAACAGATTTGACAGTGGATTTAATTTTAAAATACTCCAACCTTGTCCTGATCTAATTCAAGCACATTTTCTGAGAATGACTTTGATCGATGCTTTGAAAATCATCCTGAGAGAGGATCATGTACAAACATCGGGCTTTGCAAAATACATTTTTCTTATTTACTTTCCTGCTTCTGTCTGTGCTGCAGAGGGACCGAGGGAGTGTGGGGGAGTGTGTCAGTAATTTTGGAGATTAGAATTTAATTTGTTCTTGTCCATGTGCCCCCGGCCGGAGGCGAGAGTATGTTGCTGAGTTAAGAACAATGATTGCTGGAGAAGATGAAATGACATGCTGTCTAAACCTCCTGCTGATCGCGGCCTTAAAATACACCCTTCTGGTCAAGCATTTCTTTCCCTTTCCAGAGATTTAACGGAACCCCCCCCCCCCCCCCCCCCCCCCTTCCCGACAAAACAGATGGTTTCCTCATCTGATGGCAGCTGAGGTTCTCGTGTGCAGAGTTAATACCAGAGTCATCAAAGATCACGTCAGGAAACGGTCCCTGATTCAATTCTGTTGTGAGAGACAATTAACTGGTAATGTGTCTGCTTAATATCAGCAGTCCTGCATCTTCATCTTCCCCATCCTTTATCCTCCTAATCCTTTTTTGTGTCATTTTAGTTCCCTACCTCCTCCTCCTCCTTCACTTCTTCCCGCCTTCCTCCCACTCTTTTTGTATTCCCCAGCTCACAAATCCTGTTATTAAATCAAATCCCTGCTGGAAGCTGCAATACAACCAAAGAGCGACTAAATCCCCGAAGGTCGCATAAGCCCGGTCCATCCGCGCTCGCCGCCCGCCTGATTGTTAGTTAGTACATGCGTGCATGTGTGTGTGTGTCTTCAAGTGTGTACGTTAGCTGTACGCAATCTGTCTGAATTTCCCATGGCACCTCCATACTTAGCCAGAGGGGAATGTTGTGTGTTTATGCATGTGTGAGGAGAGGTTATAAGCAGACGGCTATAACAGATTAAGGCTGCTGAGCAATAGGAGATGCACAATCCTGCAGCGCTAAGATGCTTAAAGCCTTGCAGCCATCCTCAGTGCTGCCTGTGTGGAAAACTATATTCTGAGACCACTGTGTAAACATAATGGTTTTAAGGTGCTCCATTTCACAATCTGCCCCCCTCCCAGTCTCAAACCCACCCTCCCGTGTTCCTGCTGCCATCTTACTTGGTAACTCTCCACGTTTGTGTTCTTTTTTTTCTCCCGTGTGCTCTTCCCTCGCTACTCCACTTTCTTTTCCTTCCTTCCTGAGTCCAATTCCTTGTCTGCTTTCTTTTCATCTTTTTCCCCGAAGCTCTCAGGCCTGAGGATGGTGGTGGTGGTGGTGGGGGTGGTGGTGGTGGCGGGGGCTGCTATTACTCTGCCCCAGACACTGGTACAGTGCATTTACACACTGACACTGTCCTGACGCCCGAAGGCTGCTGCTGCCTTGATTGAGACTAATGGAGAAATTACACAGGCTGCTGTTCTGAACAATAGTCTTCACTCACACTTATCTGGGTCGATGTTACCACAGTAAGAGCCTGGCTGCTGGGGAGGCTGGGACCGGTGGGGGTGTGAGCAATTACAGGGAAGGAACAGGCATGCACCGCAATCTCACTGTGAAGCCTCTTCAAACTCACACTTTGTCTTAATGGAGGTATTTTAACTTTTTGCATTTGCATTAATTTACATTAAAGGCAGAACGGTACTTAATTCATGCTGCTTTGCTCCTCTGTGATTATGAGAGTTCTGATCGTATTACCACGTCCTCTATTTATGAATTTATATCAGTCACTTAAAGTAGGCGACAGCTCCTCTAACATCACAACATCAGATAGAGTCTTCCAAGATATTAACCGTATCACCAAAGGTGACATTTGTGATAAAAGTTAATGTTTCTGCTCCACAACCTTAAAAACTGCACCAAAAATTTACTGAGCTCTCCTTTGGCCCATTTAACGACCGCCTCGGCCTTTTAAATGCACCTGTCTGAGTAAGGTTAAAACCAAATCAAATATTACTTTATGTAAACGCATTACCCAATGAGTTTCTATTTAATTACACTGTGCTTTCAAAGACATAATCAATCATGACTCTTTGTTCAGCGTTATTTCTGCTCTGAAATCGGACAAACCCCCATCAACCAATTACTGCTTTTATGTACTGTCATGTTAGACGTTAGCATGCAGCCGTAGGGGATGGAGCTGTTGATGTTGGGCACAAAGAAAGCCACACGCAGAGTTAGGAGGGCTACGCACATCAGGATTAGGATCAATAAAAGAGATGTGTTTATCTGTTAGAGGCCCCCCACAGTAGGATTAAAAATCAGGCATTGACCGGTTTTGATGCTACTGTGTGTGTGGTGCTCCGATCTCAGCACACACACGTGGAGATTCCGTCCCACCGCCGATCTAGAATCGTCATCCAAGCCAGAAATAGCGCGCGGTCACTCATGATCTACCAGAAATCCTGGAGAAGATGCAACGTGGAAGAAGATGTATGAGAAAAGGGAAACTAAAATAGGATAAAGAACTGGAGAAAATCCTGGAGGCAGGGTCCCGTTTTATTTATGCCTGCTTCCTTCTTCCTGACTCAGCTGACTTCGTGATTGGCTGCATTCCCTCCACATCAGAATTCATGGACTCGGGAGTCGACGGCTTTTCCCACACACGTGGTCGTGAATATTGAACAAGTTTAATATTTACGATTGTTGGCCGTGACCGTTTTTGGAGCCGATTATCGGGACAATTTCCCACTTAACACACCTCGGACCATCGGAGACATTTATAATTCCGTCTCATAAGACAGAAAAGGATCGGACCTTTGCCGTCCCTGGTCAGAAAGAGGGAAAATCAGGACAAAAACAGCCGGCTCATTGTTACGTGGGTGGTCTGATTATACGTGATCACATCTAAAACCCTCCCTGCTGCATTAGCCTTCTGCATACATGCACACGTGCCTTTAGGTTTGCTTTAGGGTTTAAAAGATGATTTCTCATGTCCTTGTTCATGGAGGACGCAGATGTAAGGGTGTTTACAGCAGTTAAGGCGGCGTCGTCTGTGGTTATTTGTGAAATAAATCTCCTCCTTCAGTCAGATGACTCCTCTTTTACGTGTCAGTGCTGCAGATCAGGTGCTGTCATCGTGGGTTCTAACACAGAACAGCAGTCACTGAGGGATTAATAACGGATTCTCCTTCTTCTACCCGACGCAGTGAAGCAACGGAAATAAATATATTTATGACACACTCGTGACATAACCTGATTCACCTGCAGTGAATCAACAGCTCAATTAAGAGCCTATTTGCAGCCCCACAGCAGATTAGTGGGAAGAGTGGTCTTAACATCTAATTTCCCCATAATCTGCACTCAAAATGTCATTTTTAATGAAGCAAGTGTTGCCTCATTAAAAATGCCACTGAACATAACAACCCTAGAAAAGCACTATTAGTAACTTTTTAAATGGCTGTCATGGCAAAAGTTTTATTAAACATCTTCTTATTTGCACATTTAAGTGAGATGTTTTGTCCTTTTCCTTATTTATTGGATTGAGTATAAAACAGTCTGAGAAATGTACTCTGAGAATGTGGTGAACGCTGCAGTCTGGCACAGAGGGATGGTCGGATGCTGCTCCTTCTGAGGGGAGGAGCAGCTCGGGGGAGACATGGACCAGTCATCAGCCACAGGGACGGGGGAGGCAGGACGGGGTCAACACAAGAGGCCCGAGGAACCGATGACCCTGCTGTCAGATTTTATATTGAAACCCTCCTGAAGCTCCTCCCCCTGATGTGTTGTCGCCCCTGCACATTTTCCCCGAGTCATCATACCCGAAAGGCCAGAAAAAGGAAACTGTTTCCAGTCTCGGTGGAATCGTCGTCAGTGTCAGTGTGTGATGAGGGTTAACTGTTTTCCTCCTCCCAAAAACCACGGAGCTTGCAGTGTTTTTGCTTTTCAGTAAATCAACGGAGCGATCCTAGTGGACGTTGCTTTCTATTACACGCTGTGCAAACGTGCAGGTGCGTGTTTGTGCGCCGTGCTGACAGCTGCTGCCCGTGACTGATGAGCAGGATTATGTGCCGTTACGGCACTTCTTGTTTGTTAATGTGCAGTTTGAAGCCTCCAAAAGAAGGAATGACGGACAGGACTGATCACCACAACACTGGAGGCAGTTTTAGGTGGGAAAACTTTGTTTTTTTAATGCAGCGGGAGGAAATGGTGATGTGTCTCCTGCTTTCATTACCCGCCTGCCAAATGCAAATGCACATCTTTTAATCATATCACACACAAACACACACTCACCATGTCTTTTTGTCCACCTGAGGGGAAGAAAGGTGGCGATATGGTGGACAAAGATGGATGGTTTAATATTCCATAGTTGTGTGAAAGCTCATCCTCCTCCAAACTTTTATTCTCCACAGTTGTTGTAAATCGTCACACAGTTCTCTTCCTCTGGATGTGTTCTGCTGCCTGTTTCATCTTCTTGCTCATTTTTAATGGATATAAAATCACATCATCTTCATTAGGATGGCTAGAATCAAGAAGGAGAACATTAGAGGCGTAGCACATTGGCCATGAAGCCAAAGTGGGCGGAGTTTGGACATGTCCAGAGGAGGGACAGGAAATATGTTGGTAGAAGGACGCTGAGGTCGGACCTATAGAGGTCCTAAGATGTGGATAGAGAGGACATGAAGTACGGATGGTATTATAGGGACCTCTGAAGGGAAAGATGAGACCAAAGATCATGAGAAGATGCACAACTCTGCATCTCCGTCTCTCATACATATGTTTTCATAATAAATGAGCTTTTACTAGCTTTAAAAAGTGACCTTTTTGTTTAAATATTCCTTCTTAGACCTGACTGTCCTTATTTTGATATAACAGTGAAGCCAAAATACACACAAAACTGATTTCTATACATACATTCTATACATTGTCTTCAACTTCTGTGTGATTCATCCCAAAGAGAGTTTATGGTGTAGGTTATTGATAAATGAGTCGTGTTATTGCACCGGTCCGTAGTGGTGGAGAGAGAGCTGAGCCAAAAGGCCAAGCTCTCGATTTACCGGTGGATCTTCGTTCCTCCCCTCACCTATGGTCATGAGCTTTGGGTAATGACCGAAAGAACAAGATCACGGGTACAAGCGGCTGAAATGAGCTTCCTCCGTAGGGTGGCTGGGCTCTCCCTTAGAGAGGGGGAGAAGCTCTGCCATCCGGGAGGAGCTCGGACTAGAGCCGCTGCTCCTCCATGTTGAGAGGAGCCAGATGAGGTTGCTTGGGCACCTAGTCAGGATGCCCCCTGGACGCCTCCCTGGTGAGGTGTTCAGGGCATGTTCCTCCGGTAGGAGACCCCCCGGGAAGACCCAGGACACGTTGGAGAGACTATGTCTCTCGACTGGTCTGGGAACACCTGGGGATCCCCCGGATGAGCTGGAAGAGGTAGCAGGAGAGGGAAGTCTGGGCTTCTCTCCTTAGGCTGCTGCCCCCACGACCCGACCCCGGATAAGTGGTAGAGGATGGATGGATGGATGGATGGATGGATGGATGGATGGATGGATGGATGGATGGATGATGGATGGATGGATGGATGGATGGATGGATGATGGATGGATGGATGGATGGATGGATGGATGGATGGATGGATGGATGGATGGATGGATGGGTGGATGGATGGATGAGTCGTGTTATTGGTTTGAGTTCTCTGCTGCCTTTTCTATGACCTCTGCGTCGGCTTCTAAGGTCACTAAAACAGGAACTAACTGATATAGTGTGAGTCCCCTCAATAATCATTGATCCTGTTTCTCTTTCCCAGATACAAAATATATGGATATTTATTAAGTAAGCATTAAAATAGTTTCCTTCTACTTAACAGAAACTCTTAATTAACTCTTAATCGTTAAGCTTTGTGCTTTTGAATGCCGGCGGCTTTAAATGAGACTGCTCCAAATAAACTATTGTCCTTGAATAGCTACACATTCATATACAGTAATGTCAACTAACGCTGCCTTGCCTGCAGAACAGCAAAACAACACGATGATGCACGAGCACACACACACACACACACACACACACACACAAATATTCCTCCGGAATGACAAACACTTCTCGCCCACAGCAGATTGGCACTCTGACAACTTGCCATTTCACATCACTCTGCTCAGATGACTGAGATGCAAACAAGATATCGCTCCAAAGCGTACAGATGGAGAGGCAGACAGGCCGACTGACATGGTTGGAGATGATGTTTCTAATAAATCAATCATCGTTTGAGTGACGCTGATGCCGTGACACAGCGCGTCTCCTCTCCCCAGAGATCTTGGCGATGATGTCAAAGCTGGAGGCAGTCGGACCCAAAAAGTTAGTTTTAAAAAATGGAGCGTTCTTCAGAGGAGAACTAGCCAAGTCGACACCAGCTGCCTCATCAGAGCGGCTCAAGGCTGCTTTTGCTGGCAAGCCGGGGGTTAAGTGGGTTTCACCTCTAAAAGGTGGTCAATCTTGGATCACAACAAGTTAAACCAATCAAGTGGCCTCAAGTCTGATTAATCCACTTTGAGGTTCGCCAAGATGACAATAAGACTGAGTCACTGACTGTTGATAGCAGATCAATCGTGGAAGAAACGAGTCCATTGTCAGTGAAGAAAAGGTTCTTCTCCTACAGGGACTTAAAACTGACACCCATAAACCGCTTAATTTAACACAAGTTCACACTTTTGTAAATGAAATTAATCTCCACAGAGGATTCCTTCCTGTAAGACGGAAGCAGAGTGGACGTTTTTGGTTTGCAAGTCCCTCCGCACACTTTATTTTCAATATTTTAGTGGGTGGGTTTAATATGCTGTGAACTACATCTTTTATCATTTATATCAGATTATGTGTGTTTTACATCAGCAGTGTCCTGGTTACACAAACTACCCAGATTAGCATTGTTCAGCTACAGCGCAGCCTTGGCTGTGACGAGGATTTTAGCTGTGGGGGACCTTCATTCCTCTTGATCTTCTGTGAGATGTGTCACAGCTGACAGTGCATATCAGAGTGGGAAGCCATGAGGTCAAAAGGACCGTCTCCAGAGCTCAGAGACACAATTGTATGGAGGCACAGACCTGGGCAAGAAATATAACTTCTGCTGCCCTGAAGGTTCCCCAGAACACAGAGGCCTCCATCTTTCTGAAATGCAATAAGTTTGGAAGAACCAGGACTTTTCCCAGAGATGACTGGCCCACCAACCTCAGCAGAGGGAAAAGGTGGTGCTCACCCTCCCAGTACAGCCTGACAACAGTCAAGCAGGGGTTCAGAAGCTGAGACGGGAGACTGGTCGGATTTGAGATGAACCAAAATGGAACTGATTTAACTTGAGAGGATCTGCTTTGAAGAAAGTAGGAATATCCCCAAATCCAGCTGAACCAAGCATGTGGCTTCAGACCAAGGAGACTGAAGGCTGTAAAAGACCAGAGGATCTGATGACTTGTGAGGGTTCAGCACATCAACCTCTGAACTGCTATCTGCCTGCCCCCGAATATACCGTTGAAAAGAGGGATGGATGGATGGATGGATGGATGGATGGATGGATGGATGGATGGATGGATGGATGGATGATGCATGGGTGGATGGATGGATGGATGATGGATGGGTGGATGGATGGATGGATGAATGGGTGGATGGATGATGGATGGATGGATGGATGGATGAGGGATGGATGGATGGATGGATGGATGGATGGATGGATGGATGGATGGATGATGCATGGGTGGATGGATGGATGGATGATGCATGGGTGGATGGATGGATGGATGAATGGGTGGATGGATGATGGATGGATGGATGGATGGATGGATGGATGAATGGGTGGATGGATGATGGATGGATGGATGGATGGATGGATGGATGGATGGATGAATGGTAGATGGATGGGTGGATGGATGGATGGATGGATGGGTGGATGGATGATGGATGGATGGATGGATGGATGGATGGATGGATGGATGGATGGATGATGCATGGGTGGATGGATGGATGGATGATGCATGGGTGGATGGATGGATGGATGAATGGGTGGATGGATGATGGATGGATGGATGGATGGATGAGGGATGGATGGATGGATGGATGGATGGATGGATGGATGGATGATGCATGGGTGGATGGATGGATGGATGATGCATGGGTGGATGGATGGATGGATGAATGGGTGGATGGATGATGGATGGATGGATGGATGGATGGATGGATGGATGAATGGGTGGATGGATGATGGATGGATGGATGGATGGATGGATGGATGGATGGATGGATGGATGAATGGTAGATGGATGGGTGGATGGATGGATGGATGGATGGGTGGATGGATGATGGATGGATGGATGGATGGATGGATGGATGGGTGGATGGATGGATGGATGGATGGATGGATGGATGGATGAATGGGTGGATGGATGATGGATGGATGGATGGATGGATGGATGGATGAATGGTAGATGGATGGGTGGATGGATGGATGGATGGATGGATGGATGGATGGATGGATGGATGGATGGGTGTGTGGATGGATGGAGGGATGGGTGGGTGGGTGGGTGGATGGATGGATGGATGGATGGATGGATGGATGGATGGATGGATGGGTGGATGGGTGGATGGATGGATGGATGGATGGATGGATGAGTGGATGAGTGGATGGATGGATGGATGGATGGATGGATGGATGGATGGATGGATGGATGGATGGATGAGTGGATGGATGGATGGTGATGGATGGATGGATGGATGGATGGATGGATGGATGGATGGATGGATGGATGATGCATGGGTGGATGGATGGATGGATGATGCATGGGTGGATGGATGGATGGATGAATGGGTGGATGGATGATGGATGGATGGATGGATGGATGGATGGATGGATGGATGGATGGATGGATGATGCATGGGTGGATGGATGGATGGATGATGCATGGGTGGATGGATGGATGGATGAATGGGTGGATGGATGATGGATGGATGGATGGATGGATGGATGGATGAATGGGTGGATGGATGATGGATGGATGGATGGATGGATGGATGGATGGATGGATGGATGGATGAATGGTAGATGGATGGGTGGATGGATGGATGGATGGATGGATGGATGAATGGGTGGATGGATGGATGGATGGATGGATGGATGAATGGTAGATGGATGGGTGGATGGATGGATGGATGGATGGATGGATGGATGGGTGTGTGGATGGATGGAGGGATGGGTGGGTGGGTGGGTGGGTGGATGGATGGATGGATGGATGGATGGATGGGTGGATGGATGGATGGATATGGATGGATGGATGGATGAGTGGATGAGTGGATGGATGGATGGATGGATGGATGGATGGATGGATGGATGGATGGATGGATGAGTGGATGGATGGATGGGTGGATGGATGGATGGATGGATGGATGGATGGATGGATGGATGAGTGGATGGATGGATGGATGGATGGATGGGTGGATGGATGGATGGATGGATGGATGGATGGATCCTTGTATATGATTACATCACCTTCTGCATGATGTCACTTTTAGCTTTATGCTAATATTACATTTATAACATGTAACAGTTCCTCCCGATTAGTTTTTATCTGCATATTTATGATGCTGATTAAAAACCGAGACAAACTATGATGTTATTGAAAGGCCATAATTCACGTATAGTCACAGAGGATCAGGACCTCAACATTTATTTAATAGTTTAAAGCTGAAAAAAAACTAAAAGTGTTACAACAGTGCAGCATTCATCAAACTCTTTGAGGCTGCTTTGAGGTTTTACAGTTCGGCTTTTTGGGAAAAGCTGAACATTTGACCAAAAACGATAGCTAAACTTCTCATTTTAAACAGAGATGAGCAACCAAAAACATTTCATTTGTAACTCTAATGTGATTTTTTCATTTTTATTTGCTGTTCCATTATATCCTCCACTCCTCATCCACTGTTGCCTGTTAATAATCCAGTTAATAATCCAATTAATAATCCAGTTATCTTGTTCGCGCCGCTCTGTTTGTTAGCATCGAGAGAAGTCGCAACATTTTCTTTCCCCCAGAGAACAAAAAAAGAGATTATTTCTGGTTTCTATTTATCTCTTGTGTTATAACAAGGCAACACAACATATTTCTCAACTATGTGCACACAGAAAAACATAATTTACTCTCTGTTGGATCTTTCTGGCGTTTCGCCTTTTTTCTTTAGAACTCTGCGTTTATTTTTCCACGAAAGAAAGAAAATTCAAACCAGCCTGAAGGGTCAACGCAGGAGTCACACACACACACACACACACACACACACACACACACACACACACACACACAAACTATCTCTCTGCTGCTTGCAAGCAAAGGATGAAACAATTAAATTCCATTGTCAGTAATATATGGCTGTAGAATGGACCAGTTAGACTGACTGGGATCTCTGGGATGATGGACCAGTTCGACTGACTGGGATCTCTGGGATGATGGACCAGTTCGACTGACTGGGATCTCTGGGATGATGGACCAGTTCGACTGACTGGGATCTCTGGGATGATGGCTCTCACTGACCTTCTGTGGATAATAGAAATGAGCCAATTAACATTTAAAATGCAGAAAAAATACTGAAAACTATACAGAAGTTTAAAATGTTTCCAAAATAAGGATATATATCCATCCATCCACCCATCCATCCATCCATCCATCCATCCATCCATCCATCCATCCATCCATCCATCCATCCATCCATCCATCCACCACCCGTCCTCCCACTCATCCATCATCCATGCATCCATCCATCATCCATCCATCCATGCACCACCCATCCTCCCACTCATCCATCCATCCATCCATGCATCCATCCATCATCCATCCACCCCCCACCCTCCCACTCATCCATCCATCCACCACCCACCCTCCCACTCATCCATCCATCCACCACCCATCCATCCATCCATCCATCCACCACCCACCCTCCCACTCATCCATCCATCCATCCATCCATCCACCACCCATCCTCCCACTCATCCATCCATCCACCACCCACCCTCCCACTCATCCATCCATCCATGCATCCATCCATCATCCATCCATCCATCCATCCATCCATCCACCACCCACCCTCCCACTCATCCGTCCATCCATGCATCCATCCATCATCCATCCATCCATCCATCCACCACCCACCCTCCCACTCATCCATCCATCCATGCATCCATCCATCATCCATCCATCCATCCATCCATCCATCCATCCACCACCCACCCTCCCACTCATCCATCCATTTTAGACATATTTCTGAAAGTGATCTCAACACAACATGAGTTTTGCAAGACAGTAAAATGTTTCCTACATCGAGAGCTGAAGGTCAGGTCGGAGGTACCAGACAGTCGTGACATTTTCTTCTTGGATTTTTGGGCTGTAAAACGTGTTTGAACGTGTTTGTAGGTGGAAACGTCTCACAGATTGTATCCGCTCAGCTTCCTTCACCCCCCGTCACCATCCCAACATCACCGCACAAGCGGCGGCAGCATTCCTGAACCACTTCATCCGTTAGCTCCGGGCGGATGGGCCACTTCCTGTCGTGGAGCCATCTTGTAACCGAAGCACAAACAGACAGCAACGCTGCTGCTGTCATCACAGCATGAAATGCAGCTTCTGTCCTTCTGTGATATTAAACCGCTGGAGTGAGGATGCACGTAGCTTTCAAACAAGTGCCCTGCAGAAAATAAATGAGGAAATAAGAATAAAGGGATGCAAGACATAATAAGACAGTTGGAGAAGTTACACTTAAGGGTTCCTGGTTGTGACTTTTAAGAATATTAAAAAAAATACTCATCCTCAGCATTGTGCATTCATCTGGGGCTTTCTTCTGGTTCACATCATTATTTTACACTGCTGTGTTTTCAGTGATTTACTGCAGGGCTACGTGCTAAGCTGCATATGGATATAGAACCTATATATTATTAGTTGTCACACTTGCTATGTAGCTATGTGCTACTGTAACTCTCCCCGCTTATCTGTGTGTCTCTCTCTGTCTATATTTAAATAAATGTCCAGAAGATTGAGATTTTAAGACTGTCGACTGTCTTTTTTTGCTCTTAGCAACATCGTGAGGCTCACAGATGCAGAAACCGGCCTCAGCTGCATCCGTCAGACTCCCTCTGAGCTCTCTGGCTGCTGCTTTTTGCAGGAAAAAGAAGGCAAAAAAAAAAACAGCCATCGTTGCCATGCATAGAGTCTGGAGGCGAAGCTGAAGGAGGGAAAAAGGTCACAGTCTGAATCCCAGTGAACAGCGGTGGGACTTAGTGGAGCAGATATCATCAGGCTGGACTGTAAATTGTGTCGAACAGACCGACTCACACATGCTGACCCGAGTCATGATGTTCTCAGTTGATTAAGGGATTCAGTAGTTAGTGGCTTTTTAACTAGAGGACACAATGTCTTTCAGAAGTGCTTTTGTGTCACAGGGGATGAAGATTAATACCTTTGAACCGGAGCAGCAGAGCGGAGGCTGTAAACAATACCTGGTACCTGTAAGTACAGTAATCTTAAGAAGGGATTGACAAATAATTGTCTTACAGGACTTAAGCCAGCTCGATCTGTTGACGGAAACTTTAGCTCTCTCCGGCTAAATTGTCACTTCGAGTGTCGCAGCATTGCAGCACCAACACAGTTTGTAGTCAGAGGCTGGAATCCTGCTTTATTTTTTTCTACCGATTGCAAAAAAAAACACTAATAAATAAATAAAAAATCCTTGCCCCCAGCAGAGCCTGCTGCACCGTGGGCGAGTTGAGTATTTTCCATATGTGTTCCAACCCTGTGGACCTCCCTCCATCCAAACATCTGCAGCTCAGACTCACCCCTCGTTCCAAACGCAACTCCAGTCTAAAATACTCCAAAAGCCGCAGCGAAACGGACCTTTTTAAAACTCGATGGCTTCCTGACTTATTTCCATATTTGCACATTTTATTTGAATCACCATTGAGGATTTAGAAAAGAAAGTTTGACTCAAGATGAGGGTTTTTTATTGTTTTATAATTGCTCTAAAATATAAATCAGATTATATAGTGGGCTTTTTTAAAGACACTTAAAGTCTTACATCCACAGGGAGACAATAACATTTGTCCTTTTTTATTACTGGTGATAAATTTTAAGTGAATAATATGAGAACAATAAGTAATAAGAATCATTTCGGCTTATTTGCTGCGCAGAAAATGTGTTTCTACGTTTGCTCACGTCTTGTCTGTCGTCTAAATCTACCAGCAGAAGGCTGTTCTCAGCGGGGCCAAACGGGGGCCCTGAGCAAGATTTTCACGTGCACGTGGGGCCGGAACAAGGCGTGTGTGGTGTCAGAGTACAGCTGCTGTTGCCTTTGCCTCGCACGTAACGGTGCTCACCGTGCACCTAATGTTGCGCAACCGTGCGTCTCAATTATGCACTTGTGAGGACCGGACGACAGTGAGTTGTGTGTGTGTGTGTGTGGGGGGGGGGGGGGGGGGGGGGGGGGGGGGAGCCATGTGTGAGGTCATCTAGGGAACGAATGAGTTCTCATATGCTCTCATACGTTCTCACCTATAGATCACGCGTCCATGTTCCCTTGTGTTCGTTTAAGGGATTATTCATGGAGTAACATTTCCACGTGAAGTACGAAGCAACATTGCATTTAGTAAACAATATTGGTGGCGTGAATGTTTTCAATTATGAGCAAGCGTGCTGGAAGAGTGAACAGTGAAATGACTGGCTAACCTTTTGTATCATTCGCAATTAGTGTAAGACCTGAAGCTTAATTCTCTCTCCATCTTTTTCACTGTCTCATCTCTTGATTTAATTGGCATTACTATGTAAAAATGTGGACAAAGTCACCAAGCCTGCAGCAGTCTTCCTTTTAAAGAGATTATGGATGGAAGAGTTACCAGCGAGGGTCCAGCAGTCTTTAGTAATCCTCACAGAGCGCAGTTAATTAACTGGCCTTCGGTGCTGTTTTCCCTCTGTCTTTTCTGTCTCTGGTTGTATTTCTTTTTTTTTTTTTTCTTGTTTTTATCATTTATTTATTATTGTCTTTCTTTCTGCAAATCTCTGCGCAGACACACATCTGTGTTGTCAGGTATAATTAAAGTCCCCATCAAAGGAGAAATGTCTGTTCAGCATTTTCCCGTGAACTTGGGGGGGTGGTTGGAGAAAAGGGATAATCCAGCTCCCCAGAGCAGGTCCACACCATCCACACCAGCCTTTCCTCCATTACATCTATCATGCTCTGCTTGTCCCACTCCTTTTTTATCCATTTGGGTCTCCGTCCCCACTCTTATAGGTCATCCTGTGTCCCTGAACATTCTGGAAGAAAGTAAGTCTTCCACAATCGTCCTCTTCCTTTCGGCAGAGTCTACCATCCGTCCTTCCTATCCTGGATACCAAACCTGCCTGTGATTTCCTCTTCTCCCCTTTGTCTGCACCAACACTCCCATATACCGTATTTTCACGACTATAAGGCGCACCTAAAACACTGAGATTTTCTCAAAAATAGACGGTGCGCCTTATAATATGGAGCGCCTTGTGTGTGGACTGAGTTCCAAAATCTGCTGTGCGCCTTTGGTGGGTGCACTACGGTAAACGCTCCGCCCATCAATTAGCGGCACACCTACGCGTAAAGATCCCCTAAAATGGCGCCGGTCAAGCGAGGCGCATATTAATAAGGCTTACTTTAAACTGCAGGCCATCGAATATGCGGCTGAAAAATGGCAATCGAGCAATCTTAGTGTTTTCGCTTTATGAGGAGGCGGCATCTCTCCATACGCACAAGGACAACTGTTGGGCAGCGGCTGCCCGCGGATAACCAGGAGAGGGCGGCCATCTTCCCTAACCCTAACCAGGAGAGGGCGGCCATCTTCCCTAACCCTATATATAACCCCCTATAAAATAGTCCTTCTAATGAAGAATCTATGCACGAGTGATTGCATTAATTTGGAAAAGACAGTCGGTGGTGTGTGGAATGGAAACATTTAGGGAGGAAAGTGCCTCCTGAAACTTACTGCAGTTACTAGTGTGCCGGTGTCAGCGGGCAGGAATGAGTTTCTGAGAGTCCCAGGCAAATATTGAGGTGGACAAAAATGTGTAAAAGTCTCTCCACAGGAACGGGGAAATGTGCGAGTTTCCCGACTGAGAAATCCAGGGATAGACTTTGACCTTAAATGTGCTGACAGCACTAATCTTGTGCGCCACATCGCTGTCTTTCCCCTGCGGAGCTCATTCAGTTCGGCCGTCAGGTCTGCGAGGAATTCCAGGTCAAGTGGCGTCTTCGTGATTCTCGTTATGTGAATTCAGGAAGAAGCGGTCGCAGGCAGCAACGGATCCATAAACTGCTGCAACACTTTCCCGGGACTTGGCCGGCACAGAGTCAGATCAGGGAGCAGCTTCAACCTCATAACTTCGAAATAATACTGAAATAATAAGTCCTGTTGCTCTGATGGGATTTACAGCCCTTATCACCACTGTTGTTACAGCGAAACGTCTTCACGGCTTGACTGCTTAATGGATGATACAGTAAAAAGAGGCTGTAATGAACCTGGAGCGCTACCAAAGCCAGTGCCCCATCTGTGGTTATACTGTGGAAATGGGAATGCTGTTGTCACGAATGCCTCTATTTCAGTGGTAAAAGCGTGGGGACCTTTTTTGACTTTAAATTAGCAAAAGCGATTTGCAAGAACACCTGTCTGTCATGTCGACAGATTGGTCCAAGTGCTGCGAGAAGCAGCGATAAATCAATGAACACTTGCTGGGACACATCTTCTGACAGGGGACGCGCTCCTCGTCGCCGTCGCTACACAGAGTAACACGCTTGCAACCGCCTGCCCGCTGCCAGTGTTGTTCTGATAATGTCTGAAAAAAAGTGTCAGTGGTTTATTAAAAAGGAGCGGCTGGGTCTTCAGCATGGTCTTAGCTCACTGGCTTTGCTGGTCCAACTTGCATTTTTTTTGTGAGGGCACCAGCAAGCCGACAGGCTCATCTTTAGCTAACACGCTAGCTAAAATACGTTGCTCTTCTGCTAGCCAAACGATGCTGTTCTTATGGTGAAATCAGCAGATTGTTTGCAGCGTTTTTTTTGCCTATTTCAGTTCAGGATGTGCTTATTATTACAATTAAACTGCAGGATTCATTATGCAAATGCCCGTAAAAGAGGCTGTTTTCACACTTACTGGTGTGGACCCAATAATGGCACCAGAAGAAAGAAAAATGATACGTTGTATAAACATTCAGCTAATATGGGCCACATTCACACATGTTGGGTTTCACTCTGGTGTGAATTCTGCACCACTGGGAGACCTTCATGTCCCCACAGAGGGAGACCTCTGGTTCTGTTTTACCCCCGAGAGATAAATGTCACGTTGTTGCACTGGTCACGTCCTTATGTACGATTTCCTCCCATCGCTCAATTAATGTGTTTCAAAAATAAGAAGGAAAATGAATCACACCAAGACCGCCCAGACCACCTTTCAGGCCGGTCTCGGCGTGGCCTCAGTTGACCTCTGGTTCAAATTCAATTCAGTGTGAAAACACTTTGAATTTCCGCAAGTTCAAACAACAAGAAGCACAAGTGGTTCTTAGCGTGCGGTCAGAACTGATGCGTTTCCACAGTGGACAGATATTAATATTCCTCTCTAGGATGGAACCATTATGATTTATTTTCTCAGGTGCGAGTTTATTCACGTTATAATCAAATCTGTTATTTATTATTGTGAACGATGGATGATAATTACACCCTGAACTTTTCATATTATTGGGATTTAAAGGACAGGTTTACCAGACAAGCCTACAACTCGTCATTTGGACTGTTGTATAAACCGCGACCTTGACTACACTTTGAATGCAATCAGAACGTAGCAGCTGCAACCAGAATTTTTCCAATTATGTGTTTATACAGTGCAGGCTGACAAGTTATTTTGAGTTTATTCCCCATAACAAGCTGAAAACTGGACTCTAGAGAAGTAGTAAACATCGAGGGAGTCCCATCACAGGAAGTTACTTCAAACCGAACATGTGTCTTAACTATACGGGCAAGTTATAACATATATACTGTAATGAATTACTTAATTATGTGTCAAGAACAAGGCAGGTGTGCAGTTACACATACATTTGGAAAGAATCTGACGGTGGACCCTGATGGAATATCCATCCATCTGGCATGTGGGGGGGTTCCAATTCCCCCAGGAGGAGCGTGGTGGGGGAGGGGGCATAGAGACCACCTGGATTTGCTTGCAATCACAGTGCTGTGATCCAGGATAAGCAGAAGAAAGAGGAGAGGTTAGCATGGCCGAGGCTCTGCTGGGGCATCGGGGCACGTGTTAGCTTCTCTAACCATTTTCAGGAGATTTACTGCAAAGCAGGAGCTGAATTTGAGGGAGTCGATGGACTAAGAGGAGAGTAACTGTCAACTCATGAGCGGCCGGGAGGAGCTGGGATCCTGACAAATGCTTCAGGAGACTTTGTACTGGAGATGTGTGAGAAAAGAACCCGATCAGAACACTGAAAAATCACCACGTATTGCAAGTTCGCTCTGACTTCTGCTTTATGGTTGGGAGTCAGCTGTGCAGGTGATTCCATAAAGGACGAGGACATAAAGGGACGAGGGAGAACGCAGAGAATGTGGGAATGAATATAAAAATGATTTATCGCATAAAACACAGGAGGAATGCAGCCAGTTCTTCGGAATGGTCGGGGCTCATCTGCAAGCTTGATGAATGGATGGATATAAATGTCAGAGTCACATGTAAAAATGTCACCGTTGTTTAGTTTCAGCCACTGATGATCTGTGTGTCAGGCACCAGATGAGAACCCAAATGTGACACACGAGATTGGCTGAACACCGCTTTATTGTCGGACACAGACAACAGACAGGATTCTCCAGGGAGCGGGCAGAACAGAATAGTCGGGGACAGGCGAGGTCGAGATCGGGCAGAAGGCAGACAGAGTTTACAGGGGAGCAGGCTAAACAGAATGGTCAGGAACAGGCAAGGTCGAGACCGGGGAGCAGGCTAAACAGAATGGTCAGGAACAGGCAAGGTCGAGACCGGGGAGCAGGCTAAACAGAATGGTCAGGAACAGGCAAGGTCGAGACCGGGGAGCAGGCTAAACAGAATGGTCAGGAACAGGCAAGGTCGAGACCGGGGAGCAGGCTAAACAGAATGGTCAGGAACAGGCAAGGTCGGAACCGGGCAGGAACAGGAATACGTTGGAAAGTCATCGGGAACGAATAACGATCTGGCAGAGAGCAGGTGTGCCTCTGGGGTTTAAGATGAGCGCTCATTGGAGTCCTGATGCACAACAGGTGTGCGGGGCGAGGCGGCTCACGGGCGCGATTGCCCGCAGCCGTGACACTGTGTTTGCATGTGCATCCAACAGTGCTCCGCGTATTAGCCCCACGATCTCCGATTCTCCCCTCTTCCCCTCCAGCTGTATTGTCCTTTTGCCAATTAATTGTGAATCTTCCCGACCGCCAGAATGAGGCTGGAGATTTGGTGTGATGCGGCTGCTTAATTTGCCTCTTCTGTTTCCTTTTGAAGTCCGTTCACAGTTTTTCTCTTTTATATTCCCTCACTCGCCTCCATTCTAATGTCATTGATTTATGCGGTTGGTTGCTCATTGTTTTTCCATTCCCTCTTTCTCTCCTCTTAATTTTTCCACTTTTCGCTGTGCTGTTTCTATAACAACCATTTCCCCAGCCTCTGATTCTCACTCTTAATCCCGCTCATGCAATATTCAACCACGACTAGTAATCACTTAACTCATAAAATGCTCCCCCCCCCATCTATCCTCTTGCAACCCACCTTCACTGCTTTCATCATTCACAGTCTTCCTCATCTGAATAATTGTGCGTGTTGGTAACAGAGATTCGTGCTCTTGGGCCAGGATAATTGCAGGGATTCATGTAGAATAGAATGGACCCAGCTCAGGTCCCTGTTCCCTCTGTACCTGCTGCAAACATGGGCAGAGCATTTCCTGTTTACCACAAGTCGACAAATATATCACTGAGGATCTCCTCCAAGCTCAGAAAAGCTCATGTTCTGCTGTTTGCCTTCTGCCGTTTGAACAGAGGAAGATTATTGTGGAGCAGAAGTCAGTGCAGCTGGACACTGTTGTGTTCTGCAGAGTTCAAATCAAATGATCTCACATGAAACGGGCTCCTTTTAACTCGTATTAAAGTGTTTGCTTTTTGGGTTGCTGGCTGTGCAGCACGGAGACGGCGATCGATTACGAATAGACGCTCCTCAAAGGGAGCCCGTTCAGTAACGCATGAACAATAAACTAACAAAGTGCTCCGCAGCCTCTGTTAGGAAGTTGAACGTTTCACCTCCGCCAGTGGAACCCAAACAGCCACAAAAAAAGTGCAGAATGTCATTAAAGAGGAACTCTACGCTGTATTTGAATGTAACAGCAACTATGATTTCAAGATGAATTATTTACGATGTTCCCACAATAGTTATTAGCTATTGAACAGGCGGCGTTGCGAAGGTTTGCAGCAGCAGTGACTTCCTCTAGCACGGCAAAAAAATATACTTATAAGGCTGACTGGAGACAGGGAGGTGAGAGAGTGGTGTGTTTGACCCCCCCCAACACGACGGTGACCTGTCCGCCGCAGCCCTCCTGTCAATCAATCAATCAATCAATCAATCTATCTATCTATCTATCTATCTATCTATCTATCTATCTATCTATCTATCTATCTATCTATCCATCCATCCATCCATCCATCCATCCATCCATCCATCCATCCATCCATCCATCCATCCATCCATCCATCCATCCATCCATCCATCTATCTATCTATCTATCTATCTATCTATCTATCTATCTATCTATCTATCTATCTATCTATCTATCTATCAATCTTTATTGATATAGCATCTTTTACAATCACAATTGTTTCAAGACCCTCTCCAGAGTCCCAGGGCCTGACCCCAGACAAGCAACAGTGGCAGGAAAAACTCCCCTTTAACAGGAAGAAACCTTGAGCGGGACCAGGCTCATGTAGAGGACCCTCCTGCTGATGGGGGGCTGGGTAGAGAGGGAGGAGAGGAGAGGAGAGGAGAGGAGAGGAGAGGAGAGGAGACAAGTGGAGAGGGGAGGGGAGAAGAGAGGAGAGGAGAGGAGAGGAGAGGAGAGGAGAGGAGAGGAGAGGAGAGGAGAGGAGAGGAGAGGAGAGGAGAAGAGAGAATAGGCATAGATCATAGAGAATACCTACAGAAATACATTATATTAAGTAAATTAAGCTGCCAGTAGAGTCAAGTTGAGTGGGTGAGTGGGGTCAGAGGTCAGTAGGCAGCTCTGAAGGTGGTGATACCTGTATATGAATACAGAAGGGGGAGTGGGGGGCAGAAAAACTACGCAAGAAATAACATCACTGGTGCTTGACGTCTCAGGAAAGGTTTGAGTCCGAAGCGTCTGTTAGGTGGTGATGTGATGACACTGAGTCTCTGATCTCTGTTCAGGTCCAGAATGGTACCTGGTCAGGGTGGAGATGACTGTGATGGACGTCAATGACAACGTCCCCGAATGGGTCATGGTTCCGTCCCCGTACCTGGCCGTGGTTTCCCCCGACGCCCCTGCAGGCTCCCTGGTCTATAAGCTCCACGCCAGAGATGGCGACGAAGGCAACAACGGCGAAGTGGAGTACTTCCTGTCAGACGGTGGGTCCTTTCTCCTGCATTCTACATTCAGACCGTGAGATCAGTGGGTGGATGAAGGTTTTCCCGACAAATAAACCACAACATTTGAATGACCCGAGTTTATTCGGCTGATAAAATCCAAAATCATTTGCATTGCAAATCGCCCAAATGTAGAAAAACGGAAGAATATTTGACAGTAAATCTGCACCAATGTTGGTTTCTCACCGACACACTCGCCAACACATTCGTCCATTCTTGAGTTAAGTTTGAGTTTTGAGCGAAAGATTGCTGAAGTTCCTCACCGACCGCTTCTGTGGTGACTGAAACGTCGGTGGAAGACGTTGTCCTTTGGATTTAAGTCTTATTGCAGCCTGTTATATTACATAAGCTCATGAATTTTAACACAACGCTGGCTGTCTTTCTGCATGTCACTGCTCAACAGCGTGGATTTGGCTGTCCGGTCGAATCCATCTCTTTTCTGGCACATGTTCAGCATGCATATACAAAGCTTTTGACAGCGTATGAAAAGCAGCAGCATTTACACGGCCTGTTGTTGTGCACGCTGGGCCACAGCACGCTATGAGCGCTCTCCTCGTGCTCAACGGCCAGAGGAAGAGAACAGGTTCAGGATGCACACTCACCTTTGATTTCTCCTGAAAATAGCTTGGAATTGTCTTGTCGCGCTATAAAATATATCTTGTTTGCGTTTATTTGTCTTTGATGTCATTATCAAAGGGCAGGGGTGCGTTAATTCCCCATTTTTTTGGTAAAACGGGCGCCTACGTCGTGTTGAACCTCGTTCTCGTTGCAGGTGGCGACGGCCGTTTTGAGGTAGACAGGAAGAACGGTCAAGTGCGGACGACGGGCCTTCCCCTGCAGCAGGACAGGGAATATCTGCTGACGGTCGTGGCTGCGGACCAACTGGGCAGCCGCAGCGTTCCCGCCGTGCTCTCTGTGGTGGCTGGATCTCGACCTCCACAATTCAGCAACGCCTCCTTCACCATCGCTCTGGCCGAGAACACCCCCGCCGGACAGCCGTGAGTTTCCAGACCACGCAGGAATTGAAATTTCACACATCCGCACGCGGGAGCACCGGCTTTCTGCCGCCGGCAGACGGCTTCATGGGTTTGAGATGACTTCCTTGTGCATGTGCACACAGCTGGATGCGGCTCTGCTTGCGTGTCTCTGACATCAACAGATTGATTTTCAAGTAGGGAACATGCACTATTTTCTCAGAACGCGTTCAATTTCCATCCCTTTTTCTTTATTCGTTGCGTGCGAGGTGAACAGCAGAACCCATCAAATGCTTTCAATCACTTCCTGATAGCCAGCCGGCTCCCAAAAAAGGAAGGACCTCGATAAACTTTTGCATATTTACTCCACGTCTACGTTCATCTTCATCATCGCTGCATGCTTGTCAGGATAGAGGTTGTGCGGTTTAAACCTCCCCCATATTATTTTGCACATTAAAAATAAATGCCTATAAGACACTAAAATAAAGGAATAAAAACTCAACCAAACTTTACTGTGCACTCTCTTCTCCTCTTAACCTGTTCAACTATATTGCTTTTGGCAAAATCAACGATGGATTTGTTCAGCCATGACTGCAGAAGTAAAGCTCTTACGAGTCATCACGACTACGCATCTACTCTTTAAGCCTGAACCAAACAGCACAGGCGTGCACGTCTTTTACTGAAGCATATTCGTGTCTTTATTTTGCCTACAGAAAGTTGTCTGACTTCTCTTCACCTGCAGTTGACTCTGTTGCTCTGCATTCAGTCTTTGGCTCTTCTGCCCGGCTGTGCTTTAAGACCGTTTGCACAACGGGAGCCTCACAACCACATCCACGCCTGTTCAAATTATTGGCCACAACAAAATCCAATTTACAGCGGGGGCCAGTCGCTGAGGTTTGCAGTGCAACTCATTTTCTGTAGCAGCAAACAGTGTCTAAGGTTGAGGGCGCTGAAATACAGCAAGGAACGCTACATTTATTGTTTCTGCCATCGCTAATTTGCTGATTAATAATAATTGTGGTCCTCCCAATCACATTTAGACACATCCCTCAGCTTCATGGGGCAGCATCGTTCTCATCAAATGTGACCCGACTGTCTGTAAACACTCTAACAGACCTGGTGGTGATGCAGCTTTGGCTGAAAATTCCGTTGGCTTCCTCGTTGAAACTATTGCGGCGTGTTGAGAAGAAGCAAAAACAATCAATACAAGGTTAGCTCATTAAGCCATAAGATGTAGCATACATCATACATACTGTATAAGCAAAGAGGTGAGATCATCCAGCAGGCTGAATCTCGTCATACGCCCCCAGTAGTGTGTATTCCTACATGCTAATGAGGCTACACGTGGCTGACCTATGAGCACAGGCACCATTAGCCCACCATTTGTTCCTCATTACCTAAAGGTGCAGCTAGCGGTCCTGCTGATGGGTGGCCCCCTCCAACCCTTCCTGCTTTACTGGCCTGGCGCCTGACGTCTTGACACTCTGCCGGGTGTCAAAGCAAAACTTGTGCTCATGGATGGGGATTTTTGAAGGAGCTGCAGTGCACGGGGGTCATTTATGGGCTGCAGACACTTCCTCACAGTACCACTAGCGACGAGTCTTCCGAAGAAATGCAAAATGAGCCTAGAATCATCCAGAACATCACATATTGTCTCCCCCAACAAGGAAAATGAACGGTCTGAACTGTACGACTGACCTGGACAGAGATATTGATCGACCAATCTGGATGAGTAACGCGAGGTTTTGTTCCAACTCATGTGTCTGTTGAGTTCAAGCCTGTGCTTTTCCCACTGTCCCCGTCTCCGCAGATTCCTGGTCACACCTGTCGTGTCCTTCCAGAACAAACCAATCAGCTACAGTCTCCTCATCAATCCCAGCAGCCTCTTCTCCATCTCGGCAGAGACGGGAGAAATCAGCCTGACGCGTCCCATCGACTACGAGAGCGACCAGCACCGTTACTTGCTGTTGGTGCGAGCCAGTGAGGGTTTGGAAAGCATGAGCAGCGCAGCAGAGGTTTGGGCTTTTGTGTCAATAACCTTCAGCAATTAAACCGTACGCTTAACACCAGCCCCCCCCAGGGCACTGCCTAACATATATATATAACTTCATTTGTCATAAAACATCCAACATCCTCAGGCTGAATTCAATTTGAATTACAGCATTTAAAAAAGCTGCCGGGTTTTATTTGTATCTCATTGATTCCAGGTGGTAAAATGGTAATAGTTCAATGTCGAAGCAAAAATGAGTGTCGGCTTCCTTAATGGGAGCCATTTCTAACTCGTTGGTGAGACTCGGCCTTATTAGGAGTCCCCTCACTGGTATTTACAGCCAACCCGCGCTGAAATCCTTCAATCTAGATAGTCCCCCCCCCCCCCCGTCTGTAGGGAGTATTCTGGAATTGTCAATGACAACTCTATTTTGTCAGGATGTGGGAGAGAGCCCTGTGTTTGGCTGCCACAGATCATCATTCCAGCCTCAGGTTAAATCATGTTGGTGAACCATCTGTCCTCAGCTGCTCTGATCTGGGAAACACAAGCAAATGAAAGAATTAGCAGGAAAATGATACGCGCCCTTCTCCACCCACATGCTTCCCCTGGCCAAGTCTCAGTCCGGCCCTGCCCTCTGGCCAAGGATTTCACACCTACAGTCGGATCGTTTGAGCCGCCATCAGCTTAGTCACAAGTCCACATAATAATGGACATTATTTTGAGGATAGTCCCACTCAAAATTGAGTTTAAATGCTTCTGAATTGTTCAGCCATTCAAACTGAGCAAGACCTGCAGGCAATGCTGCGTTTCTTTGTAATGCCTGTCAATTCTGGCAGCGCCAGAAGGTTATAAAGGAGTGGAAATAACCAGCGTAAAGTGAATAAAAGTGAAAGCCATCACATGCCCTGCAAACACCTCTGCCTGCGGAGTCTCACGTGTCAAATCGTGACAAATAATACTTTTTTTATGGTTCTTTCAGCAGATACAAACACGCTTGGAAATGGAAATGGCCAAGTGGAAACGTGGTTTTGGAACAGTTGGGCGAAGCCTTTTTGTTGAAGCGCCTCGGTCCAGTCAAACACCAAAAAAAACCCCCAACATTCTCTGTAGCCACAATCGCATTTTATAGTTATAACTATTAGTGTAAATGTAATATAGGCACGCTGCTGAGCGACTGGTGTGCACGTGCGCTCGCCAGGCACCGGTGTGTCCTTAATCTCCGGCAAGGCTCCGTCAAGACGTATTCTCTCTGGTTATTTGAGCCGCGGTTGCGTTTCTGTCACCTCGAAAAGTCGGCCCGTCCTCCTGTGGCCTCTCGCATCAAAAAGGCGTTTTCCTCCGCACAACTGCTGCTCTTTTCGGGGTCTTTCTGGGTCAACCCTGGAGATGGTGGGTGAAAATCCCAGTAGATCAGCAGTTCGTGATCTACCCAGACCGGATCTTAGAGGTCTGTCTGACACCAACAACTGTGACGGGTGCAGTTTGGACCCAAAAACAGCACTCTGGAAAGCTGGAACCGTTGGTAGTGACCCTTTATGAGTACACAGGCAAACAGGAAGTCAGGCAGACAAGGAAACAGGAAACAGTCCGTTCTTCAGGCTCAGGGCCCACACAAAGTCTATGGGTGTCGGGCTAGGGGAGTGGGTCGAGCAGAGCCGGAATGTGGAGCCGAGGGGGAGGACGTGAACCCTCGGAACCGTACAGTTCCGTTTACAGCGGGCAGGAGCGACAGAGAGGAGCTTACAGGAGATGAGGCCGACGATGCAGCAGAGCAGACTGGGGATGAGCAGCAGCGAAGTCAGGGCCAGGTGAGAAGACAGGAACCAGAAACGCTGGGGCAGAAGTCGTGGTCAGGGACGGAAGGCTGGTGAGGTTACCGGGAGACAGGCAGTGAAGGCAGGTCAGGGGCAAACAGGTTCAGCAACAGGAGGTCAGGCAGGTAAGAAGAGCTGGAGAGTCTTGCATGGAACCGCTGAAGAACAACCTGGCAAAGACTGAGAGTGCAGGGGAGGCTTATAAGCAGGGCCAGGGGCAGGGAGAGTGGAGCAGGGGCAGGTGGAGTGGAGCAGAGGCAGGGAGAGTGGAGCAGGGGCAGGTAGAGTGGAGCAGAGGCAGGTAGAGTGGAGCAGGGGCAGGGAGAGTGGAGCAGAGGCAGGTAGAGTGGAGCAGGGGCAGGTAGAGTGGAGCAGGGGCAGGGAGAGTGGAGCAGGGGCAGGTGGAGTGGAGCAGGGACAGGTAGAGTGGAGCAGGGGCAGGTAGAGTGGAGCAGGGGCAGGGAGAGTGGAGCAGGGGCAGGTGGAGTGGAGCAGGGGCAGGGTAGAGTGGAGCAGGGGCAGGTAGAGTGGAGCAGAGGCAGGGAGAGTGGAGCAGGGGCAGGTGGAGTGGAGCAGAGGCAGGTAGAGTGGAGCAGGGGCAGGTAGAGTGGAGCAGAGGCAGGGAGAGTGGAGCAGGGGCAGGGAGAGTGGAGCAGGGGCAGGTAGAGTGGAGCAGGGGCAGGTAGAGTGGAGCAGGGGCAGGGAGAGTGGAGCAGAGGCAGGGAGAGTGGAGCAGGGGCAGGAGAGTGGAGGCAGGGGCAGGGTAGAGTGGAGCAGGGGCAGGGAGAGTGGAGCAGGGGCAGGGAGAGTGGAGCAGGGGCAGGTAGAGTGGAGCAGGGGCAGGGAGAGTGGAGCAGGGGCAGGTAGAGTGGAGCAGAGGCAGGGAGAGTGGAGCAGGGGCAGGTGGAGTGGAGCAGAGGCAGGGAGAGTGGAGCAGGGGCAGGTAGAGTGGAGCAGAGGCAGGTAGAGTGGAGCAGGGGCAGGGAGAGTGGAGCAGAGGCAGGTAGAGTGGAGCAGGGGCAGGTGGAGTGGAGCAGGGGCAGGGAGAGTGGAGCAGGGGCAGGTGGAGTGGAGCAGGGACAGGTAGAGTGGAGCAGGGGCAGGTAGAGTGGAGCAGGGGCAGGTGGAGTGGAGCAGGGGCAGGTAGAGTGGAGCAGGGGCAGGTAGAGTGGAGCAGGGGCAGGGAGAGTGGAGCAGGGGCAGGGAGAGTGGAGCAGGGGCAGGTAGAGTGGAGCAGGGGCAGGGAGAGTGGAGCAGGGGCAGGTAGAGTGGAGCAGAGGCAGGGAGAGTGGAGCAGGGGCAGGGAGAGTGGAGCAGGGGCAGGTAGAGTGGAGCAGAGGCAGGGAGAGTGGAGCAGGGGCAGGTAGAGTGGAGCAGGGGCAGGTAGAGTGGAGCAGGGGCAGGGAGAGTGGAGCAGGGGCAGGTAGAGTGGAGCAGGGCAGGGGCAGGGAGAGTGGAGCAGAGGCAGGTAGAGTGGAGCAGGGGCAGGTAGAGTGTAGCAGGGGCAGGTAGAGTGGAGCAGGGGCAGGGAGAGTGGAGCAGAGGCAGGGAGAGTGGAGCAGGGGCAGGTAGAGTGGAGCAGGGGCAGGTAGAGTGGAGCAGGGGCAGGGAGAGTGGAGCAGAGGCAGGGAGAGTGGAGCAGGGGCAGGTAGAGTGGAGCAGGGGCAGGGAGAGTGGAGCGGGGGCAGGTAGAGTGTAGCGGGGGCAGGTAGAGTGGAGCGGGGGCAGGGAGAGTGGAGCAGGGGCAGGTAGAGTGGAGCAGGGCCAGGGAGAGTGGAGCGGGGGCAGGTAGAGTGGAGCAGGGGCAGGTAGAGTGTAGCAGGGGCAGGTAGAGTGGAGCAGGGGCAGGGAGAGTGGAGCAGAGGCAGGTAGAGTGGAGCAGGGGCAGGGAGAGTGGAGCAGAGGCAGGGAGAGTGGAGCAGGGGCAGGGAGAGTGGAGCAGGGGCAGGGAGAGTCGAGCAGGGGCAGATAGAGTGGGAAATTACTGGGGCAGAGGGACAGGAGAGACCTGGGGGAATGGGGCTGTCACAGCCACGTAAACATTCTCATCCTGGCTTATCTGCAAACGTCTACGAGCCCAGATGAGTGGTGACTGTGCGCTGGGCTCTAGAAAAAAACGTGCATTTGACCATGTGCATTTGTCATAAAAACGGAGCCGACAGATCTGGTTCTTCTGTTTTAACAACCAACCGACGGATTGTCCGACCTCCCAACAAGCAGCAGCGAAAACATGAAAATTCCCTATGAATGGGAGGAAACCTTGAGTAGAACCAGGCTCATACGGGGGGACCCTCCTGTTGAGAAGGCAGACAGACGGACGGACAATTCAATCTCCGAACCTCTTGCAGACGCTTCATCTGGTTCGAGGGTTCATTCATAAACCCTGATGCTTTCGCCATGACGAACCCATCTTTTGGCTAGCGGAGTGGATTAAATAAGCTCCTGTGAGTGGAACGGAAGCTGTGGATGGGATGGAACGGCCTCCACCCTGGCCAGAGATGCCTCCGTCAGCTCCTTGCTTTGGTGCGTTCACATGGAAATAAAACATGAAAGAGCTGAAACAGCAGGGAGCTGTTGTGCAGCAACTGTATAAACAAGCTCACATTAAAAAGACGAGACTCGTGTTGGTCCTGAAGGATAAAACTCATGGAAATCTTTCATTATATCATCATAAACGCTTTAGATTTATTTGCCTTCAGTCAGGATACTAAATCTTTGCGCATTCCACATGATGCATGATCTCACTCCGGTGGATCCGAAGGACCTTTGAGACGGCCTGCAAACATTTAAACGCAATTTCTCTTTTTTTTAGACCGTCAGTGGGGATTCTGCACTTTTTTTTTTGTCCACCTCTTTGTAGATGTGTGACGTCTTCTGTGGAGTTCATGAGGACGTTCGTGATGCCAAGGAAACGCTGAGAATCAGAAGTTATCTGACGCGCCGTTGTGCGGCTGTGATGGCACCTCACAATCATCTTAATCGGAATAAATCCAAGTTATTCCGTCTCAAAAGCCAGATTGTGTCCCCACACTCAGCCAACAGAGGTTGTGTGTTAGTGTGAAGCCGCTGAGCATGACTTTGGTCTGCAGGTGCTTTCCAAGTTCCTCCCTCCAGGAGTGATAGTTCAGCAGCACCATTAGTCACCTAACCAGCCCAGAGACCTGCCTGCAGTGCTGGGTGTGTGTGTGTGTGTGTGTGTGTGTGAGTGTGTGTATGAGTGTGTGTGTGTATGAGTGTGTGTCTGTGCTTATTTTAGCTGACTGTCTTTCTACTCATTTTATCTCACTTTCCTCAACATCACTCTCATACACACACACACGCACACACGCGCACGCACACACACACACACACACACTCTCTCTCTCACACACACACACACACACACACACACACACACATAGTCAGTACAATCAAATATCTAGTCAAAGCCTCACCATTCCCCCATCTGACTTGGACAGGGACTCCCAATCACACACACACACATACACATAGGCAAACAAAGATTAACAGAGGAAACACACACACACACACACACACACATGCACGCAGGGAGATCACATCAGGGACTTGCACAGATCAGCTCTGTTGTCCATCGCTGATCTTTGCCGAAGGATTACACAACTTCATTTTACCTAGCCGGACCCAATACCAGCGGTATTTACACACAACTGTCAGCATGTGTGATTGTGTGTGTTCACAGCAGCGGTCAGCACACAAACACACACACGCACGCACACGCACACACACACATCTGTACAGCCAGCCTGAAGGCTGGAAGTGCAAGAGATGACTGTGTAGTAATACTGGCTCCATTAAAGACATCAGGCAAAGACTCCTAATTTTATATTTCGTATCGATCCATTCGTAATGTCGGCTCCTCTCGCAGATTTCATCCTTTTGACCTACCGAAGTGTGCACGCTAGTGAACGCGAGCGTACAACAAGAGCGTTGCATAAAGCCGGCGGATCTTCCGGCCTAATCCTGGCAGATCCCTGGAACGAGCATTCACCTCATCAAAACTAGCATCACCAATCAATCTACTAGCATCTACACGCTAGAGAATATAGGAGTGATATTATAGTAGCTAGCAATAAAGTCCATAACGGTAAAAATATCTTTACTACTGTGCTTTAAATTAGCGGATTTTTGTTTATATTGTTCATTTATTCAAGATAAAAGTTGTTGTTCTTTACCTTTCAATCTCCTCTTCGCTACCTCGCAGGTTCGGGTCGTCATTGTTGACGAAAATGACTGCGTACCGGAATTCTTCCAGTCCATTTACAGCAAGGACGGCGTTCCGGAGACTGTAACAACAGCGACGTCCCTGCTCCAAGGTCGGTCCAGTCGCTCTGTTAATAGAGCGTCTTCATTCATTCATTCATTCATTTGTTTATTTATGATGACATGAATCAGTAGCTCATGTGATAAACAGAAGAGAAACTTGCTCTGTGTGTTTGTGTGTTTATGTGAGTTTTACTGGTCACCTCAGCGGTGCACGTGGTCCCACGTGCACGCAATGAGCCGATTCCCTCAGAGAGATCAAGTTTAATCCCTTGTGACTAAATGTTAATGGTAAGTGCGGTTGCGGCGATGACTTTTGATCATTCGATCCGTCACAGGGTGACTTCAAACTGTCTTTTTTCAGGTGCGACACGCTGCCAGCAGAAGTGACAGCAAAGCCTTTCAGACTTTTTTTAGCAGGAAACCGCTACATAAATAAGTCTTCTTCCGAGCTACTGCTGCGGCGCTAAACATCTGGAGCGATAAATAAAAAGCTCCATTTTCAAGATGTCGGTACAGAGCTCCAAAGTGTCACACATTGAATTATGCAGATGTTTTCCGAGGGCTAACATTTCATTATAGCCTAGCGTGCATTGGCTAATGTGCTGAACAGGAGCTAAAACAGAACGACTCTCTACCATAACAAGTCCTAAGAAAATAAATGGCAGGTCTGGTGAGACCTGAGCAAGGAATCCTGCTTCAGGGAGGCTTCCACCCGAGGCATTAATGCAGATTCAGGTTCCATTCCAGCGACCAAATCGGATTCGGGTCAGGGCGTTGTGAATTCAGCGTCTATATGTTTCTATCAATTTATCAGTCGGGTAAACGTCAGCAGCTGTGGCCTGTAATCCTCCACTCGTGCTCACCAATAGGTTTTAAATGGTGGTGATCAAACGGTGGATCGCATGTACAGTTTTGGCATCGACCAGGCAAGAAAGAAACACACACAGGACTTTGCGATTATTGTGTTTCATTTTGTTTTCTACGGGAAAGCGTTCTCTCGTCAAGCTCTTCACTGGTGTAGCTTTCTGACATTGTGTCCTTACGTGGACATGAGGTTCGATGTGGAGTCTTTGGTAGAAGATAAGATCTCATATTCCAAGGGAATAGTGGGAAATTTTGAATGGCATGGTAGCTTACCGCAGGTGACAGATGCTTTTTATATCTGTGGTTGCTTTGTTGCCTCCTCCTGCTCTTCAACATTGAATGACTGCGAGTGGCAACATTTGTAGATGAACTCCAGACCTAAAGTATCTTCTTTGCTGTCAACACCTTTATTGAAGTAATCTGAAAATCAAGTGTGTGAAGTAAAACATGTCCAAAAAAGAGGATTGTGCAGCTGGCTGATGTTGCATCATAAATCGTAAAGTCTAATCTAGGAATCTAGCTAGCTAACTTGCTACTTCAGGAAAAACCCCAACAAGTCCAGTCGAGCAGAGATCTTATTTGGATCCCTATGACCTGGATGATGGAGGATCTTCACAGACATCCACCTAAATAAACACACCCCGTGATAGCATCAGTGTGACACCGCGGCCCAAGAATCCATACAGATTCACACAATCGATCACTTTAATGTAGGCTGGCCCAGCAACACTTAATTTACGGAGTAAATCAATAAGCTCGGTTTCACATTAAAAGCAGGAAAAGCTAAACAATTAACCACGTTGCTGCAGCCGTGACTGTGGTCAAATACTAATAAAACGTAATGACAGAAACAGATTCAAAATAAAATGCTTGGACTCATCGTGGATCTCTGATCCCTCTGCTGTACAGCATTTCAGTTCCATCAATACATCCTTTTCTCTGGGCATGGAGGCTAATGCTGCTGGGTTCTCAGGAGTGCTGACCCACCTTCGAGACCTTCTAGCTGGCCACGTGCTCATGGGCTGGACAGCTGTTTGAGCGCGTCCCTTCATTTCCAGCCTCAAGAGCCCGTTTGTTGATTCAAAAGTCCTCCGGCAGATTTCATTTAACCCGACAACACAAGCTAGCTGAAATAAGATTGCGTGAATCTCGACCATAATATACAACACTGGAAGCAGCAACCATCTGGATTTAATATGGCTCCAGGAGAACAGACCACGAAGACTAATTTTATTTGCATTTCAAGAAAAACTCAAATAGAATTGACGTGTTCTGAGTATGTTTAGCTTAGCGGAGAAGCACCTGTTGCCCACCACTGCGTAAAGGGGCCATACTAGATCTAATGACCAGGAAATGATGCATCCAGCTGAAGCTTAACTAAATCGTGTGCAAGTAATCCCATAATCAGTTGTGAAAGTGTTTAACTTCACCAAACTGGAAAAAAGAACTGCGCCAGGAAGCCAATTATCTGGCTGTCTGCAGAGCTGAGGCTCCTGCAGCTTCCATCTTAGTACACAATCATTATTTTTCAGAAAGACATGGTAGGTGCAGCTTGAAAACACACACACACACACACACACACACACACACACACACACACACACACACACACACACACACACAAGCATGCAGGATTCAAGATTCCAGAAGGACTCAATGATAAATTCATGCTCAATTGGACGAGCACAAACCTGTACTTAGTGAATTAAATATTGACTCATATGTTTGGCCACAGCTTGGGATCAGAGTCTGGCAAACATAAGCACAGCGATTCATTTTTCCGGACTATTTTTCATGACCGGGGGAAGGTTATTCATCACTTTGCAGGGGTGAAACAGCTGCATTTCAGAGAAAATGTCAGTCCTCATAACCGGAGCCGTAGTGTGCAGTAATTCATAGTTTCCCCCCGTTGCAGAGGTAAAATGATAGAAATTGCTCACTGGATCATATGAAGCAGCAAACTGGGCTCAGTTCTGGGCAAAAATAGTTCTTTCTGCACCTGATTTGATGCTTTTAGTGGTTCCTTCTGCCGTGAAGAAGTAACAGGACTCAGGATAATGTGACGTGGCACCAGCAGAGCCGCACTAGTAAAACAGTGTTTATGGCAACCTAATGATGAAAGATGCTTCCTGTCGAGTCTTTACAGTCCGTTCCAGGGCATCATCCCGCAGATAAACCCATGCTTTAAGTGAGGGAGACGAGTGGAGCAGGAGGTGAGGTGTGAAGTTATTCTGGCAGCTCTAGAAATGAGAGGACTGACCCGCTTTGATCGGGATTTTCTGCCGTAATGACGCGACAACAGAGGCCACGACGGTCACCGTGTGATTTATAGATTCTTCTGAGGTCGCTTGTGACATTAAAGCCGCATGGATTTCTGGATTCCCCAGACTGCTAACATTAAGATTCAGACACTTTCAGGTGAATAACATTAAATAAAACAAAAAAGAAAATGTGGCTAAGATCTGCTAACTAAGTCAGCCTGGTTATGATCACTGGGTGGATTTAACGGGAATGAAGGACGGGTCAGGTCACAACATCTGCTGATCATTTGCATTCGCGGCTGAAATGAGCTTCCTCCGTAGGGTGGCTGGGCTCTCCCTTAGAGAGGGGGAGAAGCTCTGCCATCCAGGAGGAGCTCGGAGTAGAGCCGCTGCTCCTCCATGTTCAGAGGAGCCAGATGAGGGGGCTTGGACACCTAGTTAGGATGCCCCCTGGACGCCTCCCTGGTGAGGGGTTCAGGGCATGTCCCTCCGGTAGGAGACCCCCGGGAAGACCCAGGACACGTTGGAGAGACGATGTCTCTCGACTGGTCTGGGAACGCCTGGGGATCCCCCCGGATGAGCTGGATGGATGCATGGATACATGGATGCATGGATGGATGGACGGATGCATGGATGGATGGATGGATGCATGGATGGATGGATGAATGGGTGGGTGGGTGGATGGATGGATGGATGCATGGATGCATGGATGGATGGACGGATGCATGGATGGATGGATGAATGGGTGGGTGGGGTGGATGGATGGATGGATGGATGGATGGGTGTATGGATGGATGGATGGATGGGTGGGTGGGTGGATGGATGGATGGATGGATGGATAGATGGATGGATGGATAATGGATGGATGATGGATGGATGGATGGATGGATGGATGGATGGATGGATGGATGGATGGATGGATGGATGGATGGATGGGTGGATGGATGGATGATGGGTGGATGGATGGATGGATGGATGGATGATGGATGGATTGATGGATGGATGGATGATGGATGGATGGATGGATGATGGATGGATGGATGGATGATGGATGGATGGATGGATGGATGGGTGGTGGATGGATGGATGGATGGATAGATAGATAGATAGATGGATGGATGGATGATGGATGGATGGATGATGGATGGATGGATGGATGGATGATGGATGGATGGATGGATGATGGATGGATGGATGGATGGATGGATGGATGGATGGATGGATGGATGATGGATGGATGGATGGATGGATGGATGGATGGATGGATGGATGGATGGATGGATGGATGGATGATGGATGGATGGATGGATGGATGGATGATGGATGGATGGATGATGGATGATGGATGGATGGATGGATGGATGGATGGATGGATGGATGGATGATGGATCACCGCTCACCTTGTTTGTTGTGTACGTTTACTTGCTCGTCTTATTTGGATTTTCCTCATTATCGCCGTCTCTGCTACTGTTTTCTCTTTACGTGATAATTGGCTTTGATATCAAGAGAATTCTCCTGCGAGGGAAGAGAGCGATTACGTGTCTTCATGGCTGCGTCTAATTGCCTCTTCCGCTCCGACGTACAGATGTGTCCAGGGGTTTTCAGACACCCGCGGAGGCCCGACAGCACCGAGATGACGAGTCCACCCGCAAATATTTATTTGAAGTGGCGGATTAACGTTGGTATTTGACAACAAGTCTGGGAATCTGGGAACAAGGAATGTATCAGATGTGCGCTGAAACTTCATCTCATCTCATCTCATTTTCTACCGCTTGTTCCTCCACTGAGGGTCGCGGGGGAGCTGGAGCCTATCCCAGCTCAATGGGCGGAGGCAGGGTACACCCTGGATTGGTCGCCAGTCAATCGCAGGGCTAACACATACAGACACACAACCATTCACTCTCACACTCACGGGCAATTTAGAGTTTCCAATTAGCCTAATCCCCAATCATGCATGTCTTTGGACTGTGGGAGGAAGCCGGAGTACCCGGAGAGAACCCACGCAGGCACAGGGAGAACATGCAAACTCCACACAGAAAGTCCCCAATCAGTCCCAACCGGGGATCGAATCCGGGGCCTTCTTGCTGTGAGGCAACAGTGCTAACCACCACACCACCGTGCCGCCCCCTGTGCGCTGAAACTTTCATTTTTTAATCTTCTTTCCTGCCCTGAGGGGCATTTTTAAGAGGGAGGCGGTTCCAGGTTGTGTCACCATGAATGGGTATCAGCCGTCCAGGCCGGGTCGCCCCGCTCCTCCGTCCCTGGTGTCTCAGGCATCGCTCTGCTGATGATGGGGCAGTTTGTGGCAACAGCAGACTCTGATTTCTACCCCGGGATGAACCTTTTCCCCCTCTTGGGCTCTCTTATCTCCCCCCAGTGTCGGCCAGCGACTGTGACTCTGGGGAGAACGCCGATCTGACCTATTACACGCTCAGTCCGGACTTCATCATTTCCCCCCACGGGACCATTTTCCCGGCCGGGCCTCTGGACTACGAGAGGATGAACCACCTGTACGAGTTTGTGGTGATGGCGGTTGACAAAGGCGAGGTCCCCCGAACCGGAACCACCACGGTGCGGATCCGAATGGCCAACGTCAACGACGAGGCGCCCGACTTCTCCCAGCACGTGTAAGTGGCCTTCGCTGTTTTCTCTCTGTCCAAATCAGCTCGGCTAAACCTGAGAACGGTGGTTTTGCTTTGATCTGAATGTGTGTGTCTTTCATCCACTCACGTCTCTCCGATCTGATCGTTTAAACGTTTTTGTTTACTGGATTTAGTGTTGTTTTGTGAACCAACTTTAAAGCATTTTTCCTTTTGACGTTTCAAGAAGTCCAAGTTACGACTCTAATCACGAAAAAGCTGCGTTTCCTTTCATTAATGTTGGTCCCTTAGCTCCTGTCGCTCCAGCCCGTGGACGCCGTCCAGCACATGGACATTGTCCAGCACGTGGACACATATCAGGGTTCTTTGTAGGCTCTGTGCTAAGCTTCTCTGGGCAATGACGTTATCTAAGGTTTCAATTAATATATAAACTATATGTTCATTATTATTGGATTCTTCATATTCGTGTCTCAACTGAGATTTCAAGTTTTCAGCGCCGTTATAGGACACGAGCCAAAGTGGTCCAGACACATCTGCAGGTAGAAGAGGTGGCAGCGCTAATTGGCGTGACTTTAGCAGCGTGCTAATTAGCATCTCTGACTGCACAGTAGGTGTCTGGAGGCAGGAAGGCTGATGAGATGGGTCAGACACCTTTTAGCGTTACAAATACAGTATATTTGTTATTTTGTGTGTGTGTGTGTGTGTGTGTGTGTGTGTGTGTGTGTGTGTGTGTGTGTGTGTGTGTGTGTGTGTGAGTGTGTGAGTGTGCGTGTGTGCGTGCGCGTCTTTTCTCATCAGTTCAGCTCCTCGCAGCTGCTTTCCGGTCCAGTATCACAGATGCATTACCCACAATTCCAGGGCTTCCGTGATTCCTACACCTTTTTAATTGGTTTGATATTTCTAGCAAAAAGCTGGGCTGATTTTGGGATGTTTGTGTGTGTGTGTGTGTGTGTGTGTGGGGGGGGGGGGGGGGTTGTCGGGGGGGGTTCAATCAGTCATACCCATCAGCACTCAGAATGCCCTGAGCTCCCAGTTTTTGTCTCCCCAGTAAAATTGAGAATATTCACGGAAAATGGACTGAATGATGCAGTTGTAATCCCTCTGACACACACACACACACACACAGACACACACAGGGCTGCAGGGTCATCGATGCAGACACAAATGTGCATGCCTCCATTTGTACGCACACACACGCGCACAGTCACTCCAGGGAACGCACAAATAACAGTGTTAATCTTTGCAGAAACAGATATAGCAGATTAAATTTGAAACGGTAAAAAACGAAGAAAGGGAGGAAGTCATGTGGAAAATCTGGACTATCTGAACCGACTCCCGGGTCTGGAAGGGAAAAACATATTAGCCTACATATCTAGCAAGCCTTCACCAGCTCGTGACGCAGCGCCGCAGCATCCTCTCGGCCCGTTGTTGAACACATCATCATCTTCATGGCTGCCCACATTCTCCACATCAGCCTATTGTTGCCTGACTAATGCGGCTCCATGGCAACACTGTCAGTCAGGAAAGTTCCAGCCGTTTGGATCTGGTGTTTGTTCTGTGGCACCAGTTGGGTTTCCATATTTTCCCGAGGTAGAAATGCCTCTTTGCTGCAGATATCGCCCGATAAACACGGCGACCCGCCTAAAAAGGCGATTAAAATCAAGACCAACGTCCTCCGCTGGACGTGCTGTCACATCTGTATCACTGAGCCGTAAACATTCCCGTAAACGCTCTTAAACAGTAAATGTTCAGTGATCATGAGGACCTCAGAAATGTTCCTGTTCTCCTGGTTACATCAGCGAAAACATTAAATTCATTAAAAATAAGGAGAAATCCAGGCGAGAAATAGAAACATGCTGTTATTGGCACAGTTCTACGGGGCCAGAGGCTAGCAAACAAAGCTAACAAAGAAATTAGTTCAAATAATTGACTTCAAATTATTAAAGTAATTAATTTCACGCCTGATATCAGGCATCAGCCTGGAGGGTCCTCCGTCCACTGGGATCAACCCACCCCCTCCATCCTCCAAAAAAAGAAAAAAAGCCAAGCAAATTGGTTAAAAAGTAATTAGTGAATGGTGGCGTATGACAGAGGTGGTTCCTCGATTGATCGCGGTATCGATCCGAACAAATGAGACTGCTGGTCCGGCCAGACTGTTGTTAGAAAAGGGCGTCTGTCTTTGGTCCGATCTGATGGGATTTTTTTTAACTTGCTATTTAGCTTTATGTGTGAGCAGGACACCAGGAACAACCAGAGCTGCTGGTTGGTGTTTGGTACCAATCATCCTGAACCGGGTCCTCGCTGGGAGTTCACCCCGCCGCCGTTGTTGGAGCCGTTATGGCCAATCCAGCCGTACTTTGGATCCAAACGAGCTTTTTTCATTAGCTCCTGCCAAATAGATGAATTGGCCATTATTTAGGTACTTAACAATGATCCACTGAACGCAGCGCGTGAAGCAGGTGCAGGAGGGGCGTTTGAGTTCAGCCGCCGCCGGCGGACGGGGAGGTGCTGCGGAATTAGGAGGCCCTGATAAGATCAATGGGATATTACAGTCGAGACAAAATTAAAAGCTGAATGAGCTTCTTATTGATGGCTCCATCTATTATCTGGTGAAATCTGCTGTGTGCAATCTGTGTGTCACCATTCAAAGGCAGCATGAGTGAGAGGTTCCTCACTGATCCTGGATCAGCACCACCGTGATCCTCAGCAGCCTGAGTGACGCCGGCCGAGCACGGCCGACTGGTCAGGACGCAGCTGTGACTTTGCCATCAAGCTGGAGGCCCGGGTGCAGACGGAGATTCAGCTGGAATAAATACCTACAATTAGCTAATGAGCTTTCAGATCATCCAGATCACCCATCCATCCATCCATCCATCCATCCATCCATCCATCCATCCATCCATCCATCCTATCCATCCATCCATCCATCCATCCATCCATCCATCTATCCATCCATCCATCCATCCCATCCATCCATCCATCACCACCCCTCCATCCATCCATCCCTCATCCATCCATCCATCCATCCATCCATCCCTTCATCCATCCATCCATCCATCCATCCATCCATCCATCCATCCATCCACCCACCCATCCATCCAACCATCATCCATCCATCCATCCATCCAACCATCATCCATCCATCCATCCATCCATCCATCCATGGGGGATCTTGGTAATAGATGTGACCCAGTGGTCACTCGCTGAGCTCCAGCCCAGCCGTGACTGCAGCCCCCCCCCCCAGTCTGAGCTGTGTGTCCAGACAGAAGCATCTCCTCTGTCAGTTCACACAAAAAAGCCTCTGAAGTGTCTGAAACACCTACATGATTTACAGGATTTAATCCTCAGCTTCCTGTTTGGAGGAAAGATGGACTGGAAGCAACAACTGCTGCCAGCCAAGTATTGACTGAAGGGGTCTGGAAACTTTCAGCCATAAAATGTTAGCATCTTTTTAGTTATATTTAAAATGAGTTGGTTTTTGGTGTTTATATATATATATATATAATTATTTTCTGTTTCAATTCTGTAATTTGGAGCTATATATTTGGAGCACATAGATTGATGTGAAAAAATGAGAAAAAAAAATCCTTTTTTCATTTAGGCTGCAGCATAAAAGGGTGTGTTCTCCAGAATAATGGCGAAATCCAGACGTGGCTGAAGTGTCTCGATTATGACAGCACGTCATTGATGTAACAGAAAGATGCGAATTGAACTGTTATTTAACCAACAGCGGCCGTGTCCATTAACAAATGAATGCCAAGGCAAAGTGGCTTTTAGGTTAGTTTGGTTCTGTTTCGTCAAACATCCAAAGATTTGGACTTTCTTGAGGGATAAACACACTAACGAGGTTCAAATGGAGAACCAACTGGCTACTGCTTGTGTTTGTTACACACCTGGGATTTGTAGTGTCTTTACATCCCTCAACATGTTCTCTTTTACGCCCGTGTGCTGGAGAAAGTGTTGATTCAGTGTTTCCGCGTCTTTTTATCAGATATCGAACCTTCGTCTCCGAGGATGCGGGTCCCAACACTTTGGTGGCAACAGTTCTGGCCAAGGACCCGGATGGAGATGGCATCACCTACAAGATCACCTCGGGAAACGAGGAAGGAAACTTTATCATCGACAGCCAAAAAGGTCGGTCGGTCGGTCAGTCGGTCGGTCGGTCGGTCGGTCGGTCTGCCTGCCTGCCTGCCTACCTGTCTGCCTGCCTGCCTACCTGTCTGTCTGTCTGCCTACCTGTCTGTCTGTCTGTCTGTCTGTCTGTCTGTCTGTCTCTGTCATAAACGTTAACATTGTGTTACTGAATGAACGAATGCGTCGCATTTATCGAGCTGCAGACCCTAAATCTAGTCATTTAATTGTTATTGTACTTTAAAACCAGATCTTAAAAGGATAAAAGATATGAAATGAGGCACTTTATTAAGTGTGTAACAACATTTGTCATTTACAAACTCCAATGTCCTTAATGTAATGAGCTACGTACTGGAGGAATACCAGCTCAGCAGAATGAGCCGTTCCGTATTCTGACTCTGTTCCATCAAGGATGGAGAGGCTTAAACAAGCGTGGTTTGGAACAGCTGGGACATATTACCCTGATCTCAATACCAAATAAGTATTTATATGAGACACAGGTGATATATACCGGCAGGGAGGGGGGGTGTCAGGGCCTGCCAGGCCTCCTCTGCTGGCATATGAATATATCTGAATCACAGATTAGATTTTATCCAATTCCAAATTGTCTGCCCACTTCCGTTCATAGCTTTTCCGATGGTTTGTGCTGCTTCCAGACGTGTATTTTCATATTAAAGCATTTAACCAATCACATTTCAGCCATCGTTTGTTGCCAGGCAGGGTCAAAGATGTCTGCCCGGAGGCCTTCACAATCTGTACTGCAGGCCTTCTAACTCGGAATAAATGTGGCTGAAAGTGTTGCTTTAAGCAATCACAATTTGATTTGGTGCCGCTAGGACCCTCTAGCAGGTGGCAACGTCACCGTATTCAGACCCGTTGACTGGATGGTCAGAGAGAAAACTAGCCAAAGCTAGCAAACTGCATGGGCAGGCGCGAGTGTCAATATTAGCATCGATAGCGATAGAAATGATGGAACGCAGGAATTATCTGTACCACAGCATAACTGGACTGTTTTTGAGGAAAGAGGATGGATTTTTGTCTCCAACTAATCCGAATTCTTGGTGAGTAAAATGCTGCTATTTTCCTAAAGCTTATTGCAGGTTCATGAGGTTATTATTGATGTTTTTTTTGTGTCGTGGCTGTAGCAGCAGTAGAAGGAGACCTCTTCACCCCTGCTTTGTTCATTCAGTAAAGACATTTATCGTGGCTCCAGGAGCTCTCTATCTGCACTACAACAGCTCTTTATACTGTATTTCTGTATAATAAGATGTTTTTTTTATTACCATAGAGTAGTTATTGAGGGGTTGATTGATTCAGGAGCATGACTGAGGGTCTGCCACAGGTTTACATCCTCTATTCCAATATTGTGGACTTCATATTGTGAACATTTAATGGTGCACGTATCTGTGTTATTGTTTTTTTTACTATTTTCTTCACTATTCATTTGTTTGGCCCTCATCTGGTTGTGGAAAAGGGTGGATCGGTGTGACAGAATGTTCTGCGTCCTAACTGTTGCAGAGTGAAACTCACCATTTTCAACACTGGGCGATGTTCAGCTGCCTTTTCTTCTTCTTACGCCAGCGGTTCGATTGTAAGGTACCGCAGTGTTGTTGGGAAGTGAAGAACAAATGATCCAGTTTGAAAAAGAGGGCACATTTTTGGAGCAGGGGCAGACTGACGGGTGAAGGCTAGTTCACTTCAAAGCTGGTTGCTAATCGAGCCAAAGGTCTCGTAAACATTGAAAGCTTTACAGAAAAGTGTTTGTATGAAGCAAAAGAGTTGGAAACTACCAACAGCAGACAGTAAGAATAAACAACACTTGTTGGGAATGGCCAAAACCAGGCCATTCTGGGTTGATTGGACTCTGAGATGTGAACATATGAATATATTTGACGAATATATTTGTTATTTACATCGTAGTTACCACTATAAAGTTTTTATTACTTTGGTGGAGTCTGGACCTCATTTCAACCCCCTTCCAAGCTTTGACATGTCTGATATAGAAGAACCAAGACTGTGGGTTCCTATTTCTCATATAAAGTGTAAATCCGTTCAACCACAGTGATCCTATATTGCATCGCAGCACTTTTAAATATTTAATAACATATTTGAGGACTTTATACCAGGAAGACCCTTCAGCTGTGCAGAGACACAAATATTGCACAATAACAAAACTTACTGGGATATTACAATTATGGGGCCTTGGACCACTGGTTAATATGCTTCAGTACCGGACTACAAACCTACACACTTTAATTTTAAGGGTGCAGATTTGCAAGTGTGTTTTGGTGCACGTAAACAAAATGTAGTAACCTCCCAGTATAGAGTGCTACGTAGCAGAATAACACACACACCGTGGTGTCGAGGGAGTAAATGTGGTTGTTAGTGAAGTCAGCATTTATGGTGCCATTTTGGTGATGTGCAGAGTAAGCAGACGTAATTGTGAGCCCATAGGAAGGACGGGGAGGAAGAGAGTTACGTTCAACAAGGGCCGACTCACCTCTGTCAGTCCCTCTCCAAGTTCTCGCCGCAGGACCGCCCATCTGGGGGTGACAGTGATGCGAGAGTCACATGACCTATGTCCATTTTTGTCCAACCATGATCTCAGAACTCTTCAGGATCGGGTCACATAAGCAACACCAGGCCCGTTCCCGGCTTCAGACCCAGGCCTGCTTAGGGAAAAAGAGCAGATTTCACGTCACTGTGTTAAAATTTGGGTCGCATCTGGGTTAAAGAAAGGCATTTTTTTAACACCTGAAGGAGAATTAAACTAAAGTGCTCAGAACCATCCAGCTAGTTTGTTACGGACTCACTGAAACTTGTCTTTTCTTTCCAGACAAGCAGAAGCTTATAGTTAAGAAAATCTCTCCTGTGATCCTCAGGATAAATCAGCCACCTTAATGGCACCTTTAAAACTGCCTTTTAGGGAGATGGGTAAAAAGAAACATCACAGGATATTTAATTCATTCATTTCATGATCATGGTGACAGCTTTCGATCATTTCACTAATATCGTTATAGCAATGTCACCTCGGGCTTTTAAAATAACTGCCTGGTTGTCATTGTAAGATTAGGTTAAATTCCAACAAATGTCTGGGAATTTCAGCAGTTAACATATTCCCCTCGCTGTGTATAAAGGTCCACTGAATATGTATGGGCTATTTTTTTTATAAATATGCTAACATTTATCTGAAATGAGAAAACATGCTGTTTTAATTGAAGTCAGACCATCATCGCCTCTATACAATAGAAAGCTCAGTAATGAAGCCCTTTCTCCATGTAATGGTTTAATAAGTACCTTCAGAAGTGATGGATTTGTGGACAAGTCTCTGGACAGGAGACACACTGATGTCATCTGATGCAGTTGGACAAAGAAAAGTTTAACTTGTGCATAAATAATCAAATGCACTACACGCTCATAAGTGTGCAACACTAATGCTTCTGATATAATCGGATATCAGCTTTCAAACGGACCAATATTTGCTCATTAAATCTGTATTATGAACCACCCACACACCAGTCTCCATCATCTTACTGTCTCTGCCACTGATGAGAATCATTTCTTGTCTCTCCGTCCATCTCATTCTCTTACAGCCTGCTCCTCAAGATAAATGTGCTCCAATCATTCAGGCAATTGTTCTCTCCCCTTCCGGCAGCAGCAGCAGCAGCCCTGTTGGCCTCCCTCTGTGTTCATCTGTCTGTTACTCAGCCTAAAATACAACCTGTTTCTCTCAGATTCAAAGCAACCATTAGGATCTGAACAGTCAATATGATGATCACACTTCCTGTTGTCACTCATAGATATACCATATAAAAAAGCCCTTTGCTACACAGGGATGGGGGGGGCATTTAGCTAAAGAGGAAAAGCTGTTGCCAATAAAAACACTTTAATCAATTGGTATTTTCCTGTGTTGAGCTACAAAAACATTCTGGGTAATGAGAGAGTGGATGGCTCCTATTTTTGCTGGCCATTTCATTTTTCCCCCTGAACTGCTCACCTCACGTCCATTTCGGTTGCTCCGATACGCTGACCTGCTTCCTATTCCGCCTTTACATAACCAATCCACACTGTTTGGCCCTCGTCCTTCTCCTCATTGTTGTTCCCTCTGGCAGATGCATTGTTTTTCTCCTCGTTTGTGTTTTGTATCTGTTGGTTTCCGTTTGTTGTGGAGCGATGCTGATTAGAAGTATTTTCCTTTCATTTCTGTTAGTCCACCTTGGTCCTCTGTGCTGTCTCTCGCCCATCCAGGGCTTCATCCTTTTCCCTTCTGGCTGCATTTATGTGAAGTGACATCTGCTCAGTGAACCCAGAGGAAACATCTTCTCCAGCTCCATTTCCTAATGATATGTGCTGGCCATGTGCACAGCATAATACAGGCACATGCACACGTGTATTTCCATACACCACCACCTTCCAAAATAAAAGAATACACAAATAAACTGAGAGAACGACACTGGTCCAGAGAAACATCCAGCTATGGCCATGAACCCATGCTACAGGGACACGTACTGTATTTAGTCGATTAGACCTGGTGCTTGCTGCGTTCTGTCCTCAGAATATCCTGAAAGCTCTTCCGTGTTCATTTTAAACCACTTACACAGCATGTGGTGCTCTCATCTAAGGCTTTTAGGACCTATTAGATGTTTATACCACAGTGAGGTGGACTGAGTCGCGATCGGACCACAGGGCGCCTCCGGTGCTCCCTGCATATGTAACACCGTGAGCAGGACGTAGCCTCTCTTTATGTCGGCCCGCTGCCTTTTCCTGAACCGGTCGCATTTATTCGGCCTTCTGTCTCAATTCATTAAGCATGACTGGCCTCTCTGCACCGCTGGAGCAGCGTGGGTGGACAAAGACACGGGCTGGCTAGTGCGCGCACGCTTCATGCATATTTGCCGGAGACTTCCTCGCGTCTCTGCTCCAGCAGCTCCCTGATGTTTGTGACCCCTGCACGCCTTTATGCTTAATGTCCCGCAGCTGTCGGCGCCACGACGGCGACTGTTTACTTTTGTTTGAAATCTGCAATTTCTGTTTCCTGGTTTTAAAGCAGATTATTGTGGAGAGAGTCGTGGAGTAGGGGTCGCACTTCAGCTGTGCGTTCGTCGGAGGTGCTTTCTCCTTCGTTTGTCACCATTCTCTTCTTCTGCTCCTCATCATCTTCATCATCTTATCCTTTATCCCTTATCTTTATCTCTTATCCTTTACACACTTGCTCTTTCATTCTTTCATAGTTTTTAACCTTTGTGAGGGTTCAGAATCCTTCATGCTCAAGAGTCTAAAAGAGTCAAGATTTCTTTGCATGAAGATTATTATATTAAACACAAAGAATTATTCAGGAGTGACTCCGATGTTCTGATGTTACTGGGATCGGCCCCCCAAAAGCATATCTGTCTAAACAATTAAAGGAGCCAAAACCTGAACAAACAGCGTCAAAACAATGATACGCGTTGACTGATGGTACGTCAGGAAACAGGAACTTCTTTGAAGCACAACGTCAAATTTACTGTTCCTGTGAAGTTTGTCAGTAGCAGCTTCAAAGAAGCCAAACCAGTTCAGCCGGGTGCTATAACGGTTCAACACTTTTAGGGATAAGAGCAGATAAAGTCACTCATGAGTGAATTAATGACTGTAAAAAGCCAACCGAACCCCCCGCAGAAAGCAGCCGAGCTGATGTGAATGTTCTGTTCCAGAACATTGTCCAGGAAAAACAAATTGAAATAGCTGGAACGGGTCTTTGAATGCCACCGGCACGCTGAAGTTTCCCCCAGTGACAGCAGCATTGTGTTGTGGAGCAGCGGTCTCCTGGGGCCTGTTACTACAGGTAATGTCTGAGAAAAAAAACTACCAGGCATCAAAGAAATAGGCCCTGAAAAGCTGCTCTGTGCCAAGATGCTGTCCTGGAATCCCCGCACAAAACTCCAGTTTTTAAAAATAATTCAGAACACCGGGGGAAACCGGCGCTCAGTAAAGAACGTAGAAACATCAGCATGAAATGTCACTGCGTTGAGCCTGAGTCGGTCCTGTCAGGGTAATAAACGGGGATAGTATAGCGTTACCTTCACATGTGCCGTCTGTGCCTGGAGGCACAGTTTTGTCCACTTACGTCTGCCGCTGTAGCTGTAAATCATAATCAGTTCTCCCACCCCACCCCCTCACACACACACACACACACACACACACACACACAGATACTATACCAAAAACATGTAATTTCCTGATGGGTTTCATCCAGTTAATGTATTAAAACAATAACATATAATACAACCTGGACTAATAATATCAATAATAAGGCGATTAGACACTTCTAAGATGGGGAAAAAATCTATATATCTGTGTTCTGTTGCATCATTTTCCTTGGTGTGGAAAGCAGAGATAGAATGTAAAGCCATGCGTACATATTTATGGTAAACATGCATATAAGTCCAATTTCAGCATCTTTGTGCCACGGCAGCCAAATGCCTGACAGACGCAACACCTTCCCTTGTTCTTTGATGATAAGGAGGATGTAATAAAAAACAGACTCGTGCACACACACACACACACACACACACACACACACTTGCACACCCAATGTAAACAGAGCACCAGAGGGTGAGATGAATACAGAGTGGAGGAGGGTCATTCAAAGCCGCGAGTGGGCTGGAGATGAGTCGCCTACACTGAACTGAGTCTGGCAAGGAGGAAAAAAGGAAAGAGATGGAATACATGAAAGATTATTCTAAATTTGAATCCCAGCTGCATTAAATTCCGGCGTGCTCTTTTAAGGTGAATGGCCACACGTCTGATCGAAGCTGTGGCCACTACTGGCCAGCACTCACATGCCAAATATGCCCATCTATTAATTTTGTTATATTAAGTCGTTGAAAACAAAACAGTCTCAACGTCCAAGGTTGGTTTCAGCGGACAAGATAATCCCGTGTCTCCCATTCTCAGAGTCCTCGTGATGTTTTCCTCCAATCAGGCTTCTGTCCTGCCACTCGGCCATAAAGCACAAGAGTCTTTATCTGCTGCTGTTGTCTGTTCTTAACTCAACATCACCACCACTGGACTCTAGAAGAATGGAGACGTGTTCTCTGGAGTAACGAAATGTGCTGGGTTGCCCGGGGTGGCTGTCCAGCAGTTCCACTGAAAGGAACTCTTAATGCTTCAGCATGCCAAGACATTTGGACAGTTCCATGCTCCCAAATTAGTTAATAAATGTGTTGTCAGTCAAAAGTTAGAGAAAGTTAATGGATAAGAGGACATAGTATTCTTGCTAAAAGCAGGTCTGAATGAGAATTTACAATCTGCCTGATGCAAGAGTGCAGATGTGGAAGCAGCAGCTGAAGGGACCCTGTAAATCAAAGCACCCTGAAACACAATGCTGTCCTGGAATCAGGCAGAGCTGCAGGATGTGGCTTTATAATGGGAAGGTTGAGAGTCTTAGACCCTTCAAGAGCTATGGGACTCTTCAGGGAATCATGGAATCATGGCGACTGGAACGCCAGTGACGCCTGGTCTCTGACCAAAGCATTTAAGTTTGGAGAGAGGAAGAAGAGGAGGAGGAGGAGGAGGAGGAGGAGGAGGAGGAGGAGGAGGAGGAGGAGGAGTGCTCTCCAACACACAAGTCGTCACATGCAGGAGGATGCATAATGTTGAAAGAACCAAAGCAAAGAACCACACTGTCCATTCAGAGAGATGGTGCTGAGGTCACAGGGTAAAACTGAAGAGAAACAAGGAATAAAATAACATTTTACTGTTCAATTCAAGCACTGTTACTAAAACATAAGGACATAAATGCAATTTAAAAAATGGACATAGAAAATACCATAGAAAATAGAAATAAAATAACGTCACTTGCCAACACATGTGCCATTGTGTTGGACACAGACAATTAAACTCATACTTGTCAGTGCAAAGTTTCCATTTCTTGACAATTTGAAGCAAATGTTTGCATTTGTGTTATAAAAGGCTCCCTGTTGACGCTGGGAATGTCTGGAATGTTGATCCGAACATTCAAGGCTGACAAAAATGTCATGTTTGACAGCTCCTGTTGCTACAGACAAAATCCTGTGAGAAGAGAACGCATCGTCTTTAAATAGAGCAATGTTTAGCATTTCCATCCCTTTCAAAAATAAAAGAAATGAATACCTGAGCAGTTCACATCAGCCAGGTCACCGAAACATTGCGCCACCCATTCCACAATAACCTCTTTGACTTGGTCAGTCCATGGATCTATCATCTAGTCTGGAGGAACTTGGTAGACAAAGACAGGACAGACATGTCTCTACTGATGTTCCAACCACCACTGCCAATGCTTCTGGCCCGTTTGTCTGCAGGCTTGATCCGGCTGCGCTCCAGTCCGCCACCTCACCTCCAGGGTGTTGAATACGTACTCAACATCACGGCAGTAGATGACAATGCCTCCGGTGGACCTCAGGCCCTGTCCTCCACAGCGCAGGTCATAGTGGGAGTGGACGATGTCAACAATAACAAGCCTGTCTTTGAGAAGGTAAGACGACTAAAGGTCCAAATCATTAGACCTTGCTCATTACACCATGTAACTCTCCCCCATTGCTTCTCACCTGTCTGCTTCCTCTATTTATTAGTCCCCTCTGGAGAAGCCATTAGCCATTTTGAGCCTCTCCCTCATGTCCCTTCTACTGTACATGATCTCACTCTTTTAATTAAAGCTTCAAGGGATCTTTTAGCACTTGAAGCTCCACGTCCCCACCTATTTTGTTGTTCTTAATTTGTCTGTCAATTGTCTGGTGTCAGTTGTGAGTTGATAGTTCAAGCCCCTTGAGCTACAACATCTTTAGCAAATATCGTCCCTTTCTGGGTGGACATCTCACCCTATGGGGAAGTGAGTGACAAGTGTTTGTCTTTTGGTTGCACCTTACCAGAGACATCAATGCAAAAAGAGAGCGGAGGGGACAGAGGGACTCCTTGTCCTCAGGATTCTTCAGCTCTGTCTCAACTAATCCCCCCCTCCCCATAAAGATACTGATCTTTGTGATACAGTCAGTCTAACAGGAAATAGAAAGACACAGAAGAAATCCATGTTCGTATAACTGACCTAATTAATCAATCCTCAGTGATGGCGTCTTCATGTTAGTCTATACCTCTGAGACAGCGATCATCAGCAAATCACTAATGTGCTTAATGATTCTCTGGGTTGTCTCAAACGATCGGAACAACCTTGTTGACATGTATCGGTTGGAAGTCAGAATCCTCAGCGCCGCCCTCATGACCCAGTCCCAAAGGTTCACGCACAACCGTCTTTAGATTTGTGGTAAATAGAACACCCAGATTTAGTCCAAGTGAACTCAGTGAATTCCACCGCATCAAATGCTGTTTCCTCCCGTTTCGTCCGTGCGAGACGGAGCAGCCTTCAAACTGGCTCCAATATCAATCTGTTGTCTCGACATAAAACGGTGAAACTGCCGCGCAGCGAGGCATGAAATTCCCGGGATAGAGTGATTATGGTTGAATTGTAGGTCATACACGACCATTTCCACCTGCATATAAAAGTTTACGCGCACCAGTTAAAATGCCAGATTTGGGAGATCTAAAGCAGCGATAAGATCAATCATTCCAGATCCATTTCCACCGCTAACGTCACCTGTAACATGAACAAAAATCCGTGTGCATGAATACACACATCCTAAAACTCTTACTTTTTTGAGGCACCTTATGATGTTGCACTTCTCAGTCTCTCTGGGTCGGAGTCGATTAACATGGAACATCTCGACCCGTATTTGGCCACTTGTTTGGAAAAGGGCTTCAAATGTATCCGATTATTCCTCAGATCACCCACAGATGTTGGGGTGATCCAGAAAATAATGCGTAATGCTGCCGCTCCTTTGCTCCCTTGTTTTTTTTTGGATCAACATGCATTTTGAGACTGTGGTTAAAAAGTGTAACTTTGGCTTTATCAGGCCATAAAACATGTCCAACACACCTTTAGGTAAATACAGCCAGGTATGTGATCTTTGTGCCCCTGAGGGTTCCTTTCAACAATCACATCTTTGTGTACTTTGGAAGCTTTCTGCAGATCGTAGCTTTTGCTGCTAATTACAATTAAGAAAAGGTCAGAAGAATCCCAGCAGAAGAGCTGAACTTTAGTTGGAATCAATTAGAGTCACAGTAAGTGACGGCAGGTGTGGACTGACTCACATTTAAGACAATCTGAAGGTGGTGGGGTGATTCTGAACATATAGATGTGCGTTCTAATGTAAACAGGCTATTGTAGCTAATTTTAGCGAGCCATTTAGTGTCTCTCTCAGGGTCATGGGGAGGGTGCTGGACCCAATCCCAGCGGTACACAGGTGGAGGCAGGGTCCGCCCCTGGATGAGACAGTAGCTACGTGAGCCTTTTGGAGTTTTGTGCCTTGCTCAAGGGTACCTCGGCAGTGAGTTGTTCTGGCACCTTCCGAGCTTGAACCGAGAACCCTCCTCTTTTCAGTCCAGTCCCCTGCAGCCTGAGCTGCCACCACCCTGATTTGATTTTATTTTCTCCCAACAAAGATTTGTTACTGTGTTTGTTCACGTTTTAAGTCAAAGTAAAGGTTGAAAAAGTTCTGGAATTATTCATCCGGGTCTCACCTTTTTACAGAAACCTGCCATCATAATGTATAGATCCTTTATACCCACTGTAGCAGACTGGGATTGTTAAATCTAAATCTTTTTTTTTTTAAACCCAACAGTCATGAACATAAGAAGTTTCTGGAAGAGAACACTTTTCAAATAACTTTAAAAAGTTTCCTTTCTAATAAACTTGAGCCAGCTGAAGTGATCTGAAGCTTTTCCACCGGCTATTTTAACATGTGATCTAAGCAACAGCAGCTAAACTGACCACAGGGGGAGACTGTGTGTGTTCTGTCTTCTGCCTCTAACTTTGTGGAAGCTGCAAAGCCAACTGGGAGCGATGGGTGACAACATGCTCGTAGCCTTCAGACAACAGCGGTGGGCGGGAGAAGGTGGTAATTGCACACGTGTCCACCAGCAGTCAGACGGCAAAACACCCCAAGTTCTTTTTAAAACCCAAGTTTAGTGTTTGGCAACTCAGAGACGGACGTGTTTTGTTGTTTGAGAGAGCTTTCAAATAAATATCAAGAGTCATTTTAGGATATCCAAAAATCATTACCCTGCAATTACTTAAAATGCCCTCCACACCAACCAAAGGGATCTTTCAATAAACAGGTGAAACACACAGGAAGTTCAGTGATTCACAGGTGACATCACAGTGAAGCCCCCATGGCGACAGTAGTCAGGTCTTTTTTGTACTTTGAAGCAGAATTTTCTTTTATGAAGTTATCAGGAAACATCCACACAAATGAAACGGAATCCACTCTGAAAGTTGTTCAACCATGATGGAGATACAGGTGCTTTGCAATTTAATTCTTACTGGAATTAAGTAAGAAAAGTAAAACAACTATATCATTTTTATTCAGTTTTGGCCCTTTTGCCTCACAGGTTTGCTGCCCAACCTGATTATGAGCAATTATACACAGTAAACAATGTTTTGCACATTTAATCCCCAAATCCTGCCTTATCTCGTAAAAGATTTTGCCCCCTTCATATAGGTGAGCGGTCGTCACATGTGGTACCGCCATTAAATGCCACCATCCTGTTTTTGGCTTCCCACCAATTACCATGTTCTTTGTTGTTGTCCTTGTCCCTATTTTGGAAGGTGCTCCTGTCATTTTAATTATAATTTTGAAGGGACACAATAATGAATGTCTTTCTGCTGTGTTTGTTTAAATTGAATGTCAAGAAGGATTAGGGGATTATCACAAGACTTTTCTGGAACAGGGGTCTATTTACATGACAATAATCTTTTGTTGGTCAGTGTCAGCAGTACCGAGAGAGCACGTCGGTCCTGGAGAACCAGCCAGCAGGAACGTTTGTGCTGCAGGTCCACGCCGTCGATGCTGACGAGGGCTCCAATGGAAGGGTCACCTATGGCTTCATGCACAAGGACTCCACCGTGCCTGCGTTCAGCATCCACCCAGACACCGGTGCTGCTCCACACCCCCCAAACACCACACGAGTAGACGACAAAGCGCACGCAAACATTTGCGTTGGATATTTATCGTTAGCTCGCCCTAAAACATCAAAGCAGCAACGAGAAACCAGCGCGTTCCTCGGAATCTTCAGACAGCATTGTTAGAAAGGAATATTAACTGAAAACAAAGTTACACATTTATGAAGGTTGTGAACTTTTTTCTTTATAAATTCAGCCAGCAGCACAACCCGGCCCATAGATACGCAGTTCTCATCTTTCCGGCTCTATAGGCCACCACCACGGCTCATATTCAGACTGCGAAAGCAACCAAAGACTTTTTTTTTAAGACAAAGTCGTGGAATGTTAAGCACTGGACGGGTCAATCACCTGACCTGAGTCTGGCGGAGCTGAAAAACTGAATGGAAAATGTCCCAAGAACAAGCAGGAAGTGGAGATAGTTGGAGGAGAGGCCTGGCAGAGCATCAGCAGGGATGGAACCCAGCATCTGCTCGTGCTGCGAAGAGAGCTGCAACCAATTTTTAGGAAGTGAAAGTTGTTTGTTTTGTCTCGTTACTTTTGGTCCCTCAACAAGTGGGAGGAACATATAGAAACTGCTGTCGTTGCTACACCTGGTTTGGATGTAAATACCCTCAACATAAAGCAGGAAGTGTGCAGTTAAAACACACGTTTGAGATGAGAATTGTGTCGTCGTCGGCACAATTCAATTCTATTTTATTTTCTCTTTACATTATTGGGTCGACACGCCTCCTTTTATTCTAAATTTTAAAATTCTGACCATAATTGCGTTTAGATTTAAAACAATGTTGCCTGTTTAACGTGGGTAACAGTCAGGACTCTAAGCGGTGATTTATTCCTGCTGCAGGCAGGATGAGACAACGATGAGAGCTCTTTGCTTTAAACGATCCGTCTCATCAACCTTGTTATCTTTCTGGCTCCAGGAACAATTGTGACAGCCAGGAAATTTGACAGAGAACGCCAGCGGGAGTACGCGGTGACGCTAACGGCCACAGACCAGGCAGCAGACCCGCTCATCGGCATCTGTCAGCTCACCATTCACATTCTGGACCAGAATGACAACAATCCCAAATTCGAGAACATCCGATATGAGTGTAAGAAGAAGGTTCACGTGCCCACACATGCATGCTCCTCCAGTGTGTAGTTGTAACCCGTCGACAGCAGCGCTTCATACATCTCATCTTCACAGCGGCTCGTTAGCATACAAACCGCCGCCCGACGTGCCTCCATCTTTATGGCGGTTTGCATAATTAGTGGTTAAATTAATCCCTCGTTGCTGAGTACAACCAACATCAGGAGTTTGATGATGGCTTTGACTGGAATGAGAGACAGGAAGCATCCTGTTCCCTCCTGTGAAGGTGGGACAAGACATCGCTCTTTATTTGGGTGGTATATTTACATATTTGTACGTTGACGATTTTACCAACCGATGCGAATGTTTGTCCTTTATGCTACGCAATGAAAGTCGATCCTGTTTCAGGTTTCTGGTTCTCCTCTTCCTCTCTGTCTTCCTCGTCTTCACCTGTCCCTCCCTGTCCCACTCCTCTTCTTTATTCAAGCGAGTCTGCTCCTGTCATTTGTTGTCCTCCATGTTTACCTCAGACGATGTTTTCCTCTGCTGTTTTAGTGTTATTGCTTCCTCTTTCTCTTTCTGCTTCCCTCTTTGGTTTATTGGTTCTATTTACATTTAAATATCTACTTAAATGTTCCCCACATTCTGTCATTTTCCCACTTTTGCTAAAATCTAAAGGCTTTATTACATTGTGGCCTAACGGTGATGGAAAAATAGCACCGTTATCAATCAGATAGTTCCCCACGAACCTCTGAGGGCATGATTCAAGCTTCTTTTTACATGACCATCAGCCCTTCTGTTGATCCTCACTGGCATTTTCCCCCTGCTCTGTCTTCAGTTGCTGTTTTAAGCAGAGTGACGCAGTTTTTTATCTCTGACAGTCTTGACAGCAGCGATAACGTTGTGACTTGTACAGTCCTCAGTCCTGCACATTTCTCACATCCCTACAGCCTTGAAAATACACCGCACTCCTTTTTCTTCTGTCTCAGACTTTCTTCGCGAGGACACAATGATTGGGACCAGTTTCTTGCGGGTGGCAGCTCATGACGATGACTTTGGCACCAACGCGGCCATCACGTACTCGATGTCCGGCGAACAGCCCGAGTATCTTCGGGTCAACCCGCTGACAGGCTGGGTGTACGTCAACCAGCCCATTTCTCAGGTAGAAGACATTTTACAGAGTATTTTTATTGTTTTAACCAAACCCTCATCATACACAGAACCCCAAAAAATCGGGAATTACTCATAAAGAATCTCACCTATGAAGAACAAGCACATTTTCTTTCATTTAAAAGAATTAGAATACAGTCAGAATGGAGGAATCTTTTATTTATACATTTATAAATTTATACAATTTTTAACGGTGGCGCTTTATCAGTTTATCAAGTGAATGACCTGTGATACATATGATAGTCAAGTCAAGAGCCTTACAGCTGCTTTATTCATTTTATAGGGTGTCTGTTTATTTAACAAGTGAATGCAATGCGCCACCTTAGTTTTTACTCTGTTCTAGTAAGAGGTTTGAATTGTTTGTAACTTTTTATGTTATTGTAGGTGAAGTGTCGGCTCTGCTCCACAGAGCTCTCTTACATCAATAAGAGCACTTCATCAAAGCTGAGGCATTATAGAGCTCGGCATGGCAATGAAGAATTGGCAGATACTCGTGACAGAACCAGAAAACATATCCACATCTGCATCAACTTGCACTTAAAACTCTCTGCTCACCATCGTCATCTGCACCGTGTGAAAGAGTATTTTCTAAGGCTGGGGAGCTGGTGTCTAAGAGGAGAAATCGCCTCCAAAAACTTTTGTTCCTCATAAACTAATCACTTTTTTGTCTTATTTCATATGATTTAACAGTTAAGTTAACAAAGAATGTGTGTACATAAGTAAAAAATTGTAACTCTGAATTGTAACTCAAATTTGCTATATTTTAAATACCAACTCAGTTTAGCAAACAAGGAATTCCTTTACCTGCAATCATTTTATAACTACTGCAGGGGTCACTATCAGGTGACCAACACAGTGTCAATACAGTGCCAACACAGTTTGTGTAGTGTGTCAATACACTCCTTGAGGTATCATCGTCCCATCACTACTCCTAACATTCTTTGGTGAGAAATTCTGCTTTTATTACACCAGGCGCCTTAAAAGCGGGTTGAAACCTGAGTTACATTCGTGATGTTCTGGAAATACTTCCCCCTTTCTCAGCACAACCAGAGAACCTTGTAATTAGGACCCAGTCAGGCGCACCTTTGCATAAACGCCTGTGGTTTTCTGTGTCCAACAGAGGACCTACATCACCAGAGAAATTGTGGCCACAGACGGCGGCAACAGGAGCAGCTCAGTGGAACTTTCTGTCACCATCACCAACGTGAAGAACCAGCCTCCGCAGTGGGACAAGGAGAGCTACACCGTGGTCATACCGGAAAACACCGTCCGAGACACTCCTGTTGTGGTACATAAAAAAGAATCCGATTTGAACATCCCACTGAACATTATCACGTACAAGCTAACCCACAGAGTTGTTACCACTCTTCAGGTTAAAGGAATTTGGTGCTAATAGGATTCGTTTTGGAGCAAATAAGGAATATTGCTACCTTATTAGTTCTTTAATGGATTCAGCTTCTCATAAACTGATCCAAATATAGTTTATTAATGCTAAGTGTGTACTACCAAAACATTAATCCCCCCCATAAAAGGGAGACAGAGAGAGAAAATGGTTCTTTCAGTCAAAAAATGTCATTTCTGTGTGGTTTCGACAACACTTGCAACTGGATGTTTTTAACAAGAATTTTCATATTCTGCACGCTTGGCGGGGCCTCCCATAATTGCAGGTGCAGAGCTTCCAGCTAGGTCACACATTCATGTAGTGGATCATGTGGATGACATTTTTCCTTTAATTGAGGGTAGCAGCTTTGAGCAGCTTCTCCTTAATTAGTTGAGACAGCCCCGACCGTAAAAAAATTGTTTGTTCCCATAATTTTGTGCTATTTAAGTTTGACTGCATGAATAAGTGTCCATTTGGGTGGCAGATAGTTTTCATTTCATCTATTTTTCATCTCTCATTTCTTGCAGTTCTGCTATAAATGAGAAGATGATTACTTTCCTGGAATTATTGCTGCCGGGTTTTCTTTTTTCTGACTTGAAAATGTGTTTCCGTGCCTTTTTTTTCCCTATTTGGAATATCTTTTTGAGTGAAATAAAGTGTTCTCGAGTGTGAACTCTGAGAAACACAGCGAGGGGCATGATGGACACGGTCTGAAGTGACACGGGTGTGAAATGATGTGTCGCAGCACGACACTGGGGTGGAAGCCATCTTTTTTGCTATGTTTCCTTCAGGGAATGAAGCGACTCTAAAAACGAATGTAATGTATATACAGTATGTGTTTGATCATATTTACATCATTGGCTATGAAAATCAGTAAAGATGGAACTGAAGATACAGAAACTGATGTCATAATTTTTAGAAGCATGATGAGAAACTGGAGCTCATACAGCAAAGAGCAGGATTTAGAGACGCTGTCAGCCTCATTCTCATCCTCTCTTGACGCTTGTGACAATCCCCCCAATATTGAGTCCAAAAGTTTGAGTCTGTAACAAACAAATGTAAAAAAAATGGACAAAATTTGTCATTAAATTGAAGCATAAAATCTAAAACCAAAGAAGGCCCTAAAAATGAAGTAAAATCACAAAGAAAGGATAAAAAGACTGGCAATTTTAGCGAACCTAAGGAAATTACAATCCATTTGGACTTATTCCATCAGAACCTAAACCAAGAATTTGAAGACTTTCTTTGAAAGAACCTCATTTATTGTCAAATGATTTAGTTCCATGACATGTGACATGTGTCTATATGCAGGAACAACATCCAATAATCCAAAGTAATGCACTGTATCGCGTGTTTACTGGACCGGTCTTTATTTCACAGACCATCAAAGCGACCTCTCCTCTTGGGGACCCAAGAGTAACCTACAACCTGGCCGATGGAATGGTCCCTGAGACTAACATGCCAGTCCGCTTCTACCTGACCCCCAACCGTGAGGACGGCTCAGCCTCCATCCTGGTAGCAGAGCCCCTGGACTACGAGACCACCAGGAACTTCATGCTGAGGGTCCGAGCTCAGAATGTGGCTGCGGTGCCGTTGGCAGCCTTCACCACGGTGTACGTCAACGTCACAGGTGGGTATCTCACTGCGCTGGTTCGTTAGCCCCAACTAACGAGGTCAGACACGGAGCTGCCAATGGTGAAAGTTGCTGTCGCGTTAAAATCATTTGTTAGAAATACATTGAAAAACCACATTGACAAATATGCACGATTTATTGGTATTAGCAGGGACTGACTGTCTTTTTTAATTTTAAGTTTCAACCAATAAAATGTGGAGTACCTTACTGCCAGCCTTGTCTCAGCATCGTTGCTATGATACCGCCATTATTTTTAAGCTTTTTTAAAATTAAATTCCACGACGGTTGACTGTTTAAGTCCCAAAAAAGTGGAGAAGCGGGATCCTTTGGAAGGGAAGCACGAGTCAATCCCATTACTGTGCATTCTGACTGAAGCTACATTCTTCAGTTAGATTTATTCCAGTTTCCTAATTTCCTATTCCACTAATCCAAATCATTTCCAGACTTTACTTATAATCAGTTTAGGAGGGAACCATAAAGACCCTTACTGCCCCCCCCCAATGAAAACATTGACCCCCCCAAATCTGGATGAAAATGTCCGTTTTAATCTCTTTATCCAGTAACAAACACTGCTCACAAGCGGACTTTTCCCTTTGTAAAATCCACTTTGTGGTAGTTCAACTCCAGTCATCTTATTACTAACTAATTAACAAACTTAATAAACATAGTGGCCCTTGTCCTTTTGTAAAACTATCCACCCACACACAAAGATACATATTCTAATAAATATTGCATTGAATTGGAAAATTATTATTTCATCTAGAACCCCTCCCTTGTTTCCCTTCTACACGCTTCTCCTCCTCCTCCTCCTCCTCCTCCTCCTCCTCCTCCTCCTCCTCCTCATCCTCCTCCCTCCTTATCTGTCTCAATAAAAGGCTCTCTGACTTCTTCAGAGGCAGCGTGGCCAAGGCATGGAGCTCTGTAATGGATTTATGGCCTCATTTCTAATTTAGAGGAAAAGACATTTACTCAGAATAAAGAAACAAAAGAGTTTGAAGAATCATCTTGAAGTCGTGGCAGTCAAACGTTAGCCTGAAGTTAACCATATTCACATTTCCCCTGTAATTAGTACATATCCAACGACTTCCAGTCAATGTTTTACATCCACTCGACGCAAAAACTGAAAGAGTTGTAGTTGAACGAGCAGTGATGGATGAAGTGGTGAGTGTCTGAAAGGACGGAGAAGACTTGATGCTAGCTGCCGCGTGTCTCACTGTCTCTCTCCGTCGTGTCCCTCCAGACGTCAACGACAACGTTCCATTTTTCACCTCTTCCATCTACGAGGCCTCAGTCACCGAGGGAGCCGAAGCGGGAACGCTGGTGTTCCAGGTTTCAGCCAATGACCTGGACTTGGGTCTCAACGGCAAGGTAAAAAAAAAACACTTTTATTTATTTAAACGTTCTGGATCGTCGCTCGGCGAGCTGCTGTTTTTCAATCGCTTGGATTTGTCATCGATCTGCACAGATCTCCTACTCGTTGCTGGAGGATCGCAGCGGGGACCACCAGTTCTTCCGTATTGATCCAGAGCTGGGATTCATCTACACGCAGACAGTGTTTGATCGTGAGACCAAAAGCTCGTACCTGCTGGAGGTTCAGTCAGTGGACGGTCAGGAGTCCGCACGGCCCGGCAAACATGGACAACCCAACTCTGGTAAGAGAAGCTGGTCAGACCGGAGCAGAGGTGAGCCCGCTTAAACAGTCGTTTAGCTTAAATCCAGAGACGATCTGACGCCTTTACTGAAGCTGTAGAAGGAGTTACGCTGCTCCTGAACCTGAGGGGAGGAGCAGACTCGGTGCTGCTCTGCGTGACCTCACAGTTGAACCCAGAGCGGTTGCGTTTAATGCTCCGCTGGTTTCAGGCTCCAGGATGAAACCGATACAAACTCCCACCACAAAATATTCAAAATATTCATCAAAAGCAGCGATGCTCCGTGTTTTCCCGCCGTCCCTTTTTCTCCACGCCGAAGCCCCCTTTTAGCCCCCCATTTATATGGGCTCTCTTCTTTTATTCCCTTTTACTAAATAAACGTAATAATGTTCCGTTTGCATGTTCCACCGACGGAGGGGCAGCGGATAATGAGCAGATGTTCCGACAGATGCGCGGACGAAGAGAGGTGTTAAAGAAACTGCAGTACAGACCCAGAATATATTTTTAATAAACATGTTCATATTTTATTAACGGGCGCTCTCTCTAGGTTTTTCTCACTCACTTTCAGGGTAATACAAACAGAAGTTAAATATTAATCAGAGCGGAGGCTGAGGGACGGCTCTGAAGCTGCGGGAGTGATTTTTTTTTAACGTGGGCTGAATATTGGATGAGGTGGCATGAAGAAGAATCGGTGACGGGCAAATTAACAGACACTTAACGAGCGTGTGCGCACGCACGCGCGCACGAGCTGGCAACCACGGGCAGTCAGCGAGGGAACACCCGGCAGATTATTTCAGGGTATCAGAGTCAAGTCTGAATATAACACATCTCATCACAGGCTGAAGAGCTGCTGACCTCAAAACTCGCTGGTAACACACTTAAATGTGGAAAATGACAATCCCCAAGTTAAAATCCCATTGCCACAAATGTGCACGGCGGCCGTGCGCTGGTTCTCGTTAAAAAGAAGGCCGGATCCCAAATGGTCCTGTCGGTCCGTGAGGAAGTGGAGGATAGAAAACAGAGGAGCGGCCTGGAGGCCCAGAACAACAAATCCTGATTATAAGGAAACGCAGGCGTCCCAGTAACTCCACTGGTGTCTCCAGTCTTTTACACGGTTTTTATTATTTTGTTAAAGAGTGTTATCCCAGTAAAGGGAAATGATATAATAAATCCAGTAAATGTAGGAGTAATCCAGCAGCAAAAGCCGGCGGATTGTGTGTGGAAAGCAGGATGCAGCCGCTGATGGATGAATAAAGCTCATTTATTTCTCAGCGACACAATGGCGGCGCTCTAATGAGATCTCTCTCTGTCGATGACCTGGTGGATGGATGAAGGTGGGTCGCAGCCCTTCACCTCGACCCCCCCTTCATCCGCGGAAAATGGAATTTTAGCCTGTGGCGGCAGCAAAGATGCACAACGGATCAAATCAAGTTTGACTTTAAAATCTTAAAACGAATGCAGACGTCACGCTTCAGTTTAAAAGGTGATAAATCCCATAATTAACGGCGATTAACCAGGGTCAGAGATTTTACATATTTCCGTTTGATTTTTCAAGCTTCGTCTCTATTTGTTTTTTCATTTTTCTATTTTTTTTATTTGACTGTTTTTTCACCTGTGGTTTTTCCTCTACGGTCTTTACACACACTATTCAAGCGTCGCCCCCGAAGGAAATAAATGTCCCAGTAAGGTATGGAAACACTGGCTTTAACCCTACACATCCATACGTCCTCCAAAGAAGCGAGAGTGTTGCACATTGGAGGCTGCTGACTGCTGCAGAAAACCCCCAGAAACAGAACTTTTACTCCAAACAAGATCTCCTACTTGTGGAGACGGAGCCGGACGAGTGATGAAAGAGTCAAAACATGGTCGAACATGCACCATTAGCCGAAGAGCGGGGTGAGGAGGGTCTGCTCATCCACTGTTTTCATCCTCTGTGCCTTTATTTACCTTTCTCTTCTCTTCATATTCTATATACCATCCCCTCCGCAGGCTTAAATATTTCATCACATCTAGATCCGTGTATAGCAAGTTGTGCTTGTTTTGATACCAATATGAAAGGAGCTGAAGATTGTTGCTTTCTCAACTAGCAGACCTTCACTGATGACCCCAGGGTGCTTTGTTTTCCTCTTCAGTCTGCAATTGGAGGCTGAAGGAGAAAAAGAACCAGCCTGCTTTAATGATAAAACAGGCTGAAACTGTGAAGATGCACCACAGATAGGAGGGAAAAAAGATGGTTTTGTGTTTCTTTGAGCATGGCCGAGCTGGGGAAAGGTGATTAAATTGTTGCTATAGGGGCAGAGAAAAATGTTTGTTGTTGCGGATATCTGCTGTCTCTCTGTGCGTATTTCATTCTTTATCTTTTGTGTTTGTGTTACTTCAGACACGGCGTATGTCCGCGTTTTTATCAGCGACGTGAACGATAACAAGCCGGCATTCGCACAGGCGTCTTATGAGGTGGACGTGGACGAGGACGCCGATGTCGGATTTGCCATCCTCACCGTCAGCGCCAACGACGGGGATGAAGGTGGGTCACGTGGGAGACAATGTGGACGTGTGTGGATGTGAAGAGCTGACGCTGTCAATTCCAAATTCCACCAGTACGCTGCCGCAGCGTCTCTATTCTCTGTCGCCCTAAATACTCTTTTTACTCCTCTGCTTTGTTTGACCCTCGTTTAAAAAGAAGACAGGCAGAAATGTGCGACCTCAAGCCAGCCTCTGCGCAGGCAGCCGATTATAATAACCTGTTGCAGAGGGGCAGAGAAAAAGCAGCCGCGTGTTTAGGTTGTGTATTTGTGCATCCCAACCTTCTACGAGTGGAATTTGCTGCTTTTTTCTCGAGGTTTACCGCAGCGCTTGTGGATCTGCTCTTTCATTTTGTCTACAAAAGACATGTTATTCGACATGACCACCATTTCATTTTTTTTAAAAAGGATCCCTCAACGTCAAACGCACGGATTTGTAGTCATTCAAGTCTTACTGGCGGGGGCATAAAAAAACCTGCTCAACCCGCCAAAGTTCATCCCCCACAATGCAACACTTCCAAAAAGTTTTTCTATCCCCTACAATGTTGAGGCAAACGAGATGTCTATTAGTTCTGTTTCTGTTTTATTTTATTTTTTAAAATTCTGTTTAAATCTTGCTTTTAAATATTTGAACAGCGCTATGAGCTTTTATTTTGGCGGGGCACTCATTTAAAAATGATGGAAGGGGAAGGCCCAAGACCGACACATTGGCTGACTGAAAATAATGATTTGATGATGTTCAAAGAAGAAACCTTAAAAAATCTGAAAATCTGAAAGAAAAGCAACCACAGATCATCGCATTATATTATTTCGTATTCACAACAACGTTGACGCGCCGCTGTGATGTTAGCTACTCATGAGTGGGTGTGTGTTCCACCTTATTCCCTCCCCAGCACAGTCTGTGTTGCCACAGTCAGACCTCTATTATTCTATGTGGAGCTTCCCTTTGATATTAATCATTAATGACCCCCAGAGAGAAATGGAGAGGGAGGAAAAAAGATTAGAGCCTCTTTTTTTTCCATTTCCTTTTTCCATAGTAAAAGCTCTGGTGACGTCAGAGTTATGAACCATAGATAGTTTTTTTTTTTCGATGTTTTTTGTTTAAGACTGACAGACAAAAAAGAAATCATCAGAGAGGGGCTGAGGCAAATTAAAGTAAAACCACTCTGAGACCTTTTAGAAGTCCGCAATTCAAAAGTCTGGTGGGTGAAACAAAGTTGAACAGAAAAGTGTGAAAGGACGGAAAAACACGCTAAATAATGAACGTGCTGATCAGACTTTGACCTGCAAGTGTAGCAGCTAGAAAAGACAAGTGAAGTCCTTCAACCATTTGAACGGAAACGACACGACGGACACAAGCCAAGAGATACTGTGAAAGGCTTTAAAGAGGCTCAAACCAACCCAGCATCTTCTGCAGAAGTGTGTGGAGGGCTGCACCTGATCACGCTGATCGCCGCGTGCAGCCGCTAACAGCTGAGGATGTGGACCTGGGGGGGCTTTTTAGAGTCCATCTCTTTGATCGGTCCAAACGTCACATGTAAACCATGAAGTGAGAGCAGCGTTTCCACAAGTCTGTGGCCTTGGAAGATCAAGTCACTGAAGGATGAAGCACAAACACGGGCTGCATCCACCAGCAAGTGACGCGACGATAAGTCAACAGCAATCTTTTAGAGATCAACAGCGGCTTACAGACAGTGTCGCCTCATCGTGGCACTCAGCGCTGCGCAATAATGAACCGGTTACAGCTCACTTCAAGTCATTGTCGTAAAAAGAAAAAAAACAAGTGTTCATAAAGCACTAAAATGTGCTGCTGTTTCTCTGTTGTTCCTGCACGAGAACATCAACAGACATTCAGGGTGAAATCAGGAGAGAACATTGGTTTTAACTTCCTGACACCTTTTGGTCGTCTCTATTTTCATCCTTTATGCTACAGTAATGCTGTTTGCAATATGAGACCAACACACGGGTCAACATCATCCTCTCACACATGGTTGGAGAAGTTAGATAAGCGACTCTATCAACCTGAAGATCAGTTAGACCAAACTGAAACCACATCATAATGTGGAAAAAAACGTAAAGCAGGAAACAAATTGCCTGGTGAGAGAGATGTTGGTGTCACAGACATCAGGTAGCTGGCGTCCTCCTTCCTCACAGACTTTACAGCAGCTGTATAAAGGCCTCTGTTTATGGGTTCAGAGTGTTATTAAGCATCTGTTCACAGACACAAACAATGGTATTAATGTATATATATACCAGCAGGGGAGAGGGAATCGAAGAGCAGCTATGCTTGAGACTATTGTGAATGAATCATGTTTGGAGGGACTAGAACCTTAAAGGATAAGGACCCCTCATTCAGTCGTGGTCAAGCTCTAAAATTAAATAAAAATAGACTTACAGGCTAGGTGACCAGCAGGTCAACAACTCGCCCTAATGACGTTACTGCAAGTGCAATAAAGGAGATCAGGTTGATCCGAGCAGAATGATGATTTATCACATAGAAGAAGAGGGTTGAGTTATAACCCGGCCTCCCATGGATGCTGCCGCAGACCAGTCCGCTCTGAGAGCACCTCCTTATTATTCCGAACAAAATCAAAAGTTAAAGAGTCCAAGAAAGGACAGGAAGCGCAGGCCTCCGCGGAGACAGCTAGGACGGAGGGCTGTAGAGTGACAATGCTGAGCTGGAGGGAAAGACGGTGAGTGGACGTCTATATTGGGGGTCACGTTATGAAGAAAAGAAGAATCCTGCAGTCCTTGAGCCAGCGAAGGGTGCTAGTCCATAGCAGCCCACCCACACCATTCATGGAGGCTTCGAACCCTGAGAGTAGCAGGTATGAGGAGACCATTAAAACCTCCATACAAATGCTAATCTAATGCTGCCATGAGCTAATGGACTTGACCATTCAACTGGGTCAGCTCTGTGTTTTTAATCTACTATTTTTATCTGTGTGGTTGTTTCTTCTCCGGTGCACTTTTAAACATGACAGTTGTTGTTGTTGTTTTGCTTCTGAACAACGTCTGTTCCCAGAAACAGCTATAACAGGAACCCTTTTCATTACTATGACAACCAGCGGTGGAGGCTGTTATCGCTCTCTTGGCTCTGTTGTCTCATCTTATACAACGTAGCGATGACATTTACGTTTTCCATTTCAGGATTTTTTTTCCGGCTCCGCATTTTTAGGGTTGATTAGTGGAAGCATATATGTATCGAATACGGCGTCATTTTTATAAATGTAACTACCTGAAGCAACACAGGCTTCTTCCCTTGGTTGTGTGGTTTGCTGAACTGGCGCCAGATTAGCTGCAAACATATTTAGAATTTGCGATGGGAAAAGAGCAGAATTGAAGATGAGTTCTGGCAGCTTAACATTAGAAAAATCTGAAGAGACGCTGGAACAGACACAAAGGATTCTGCTCCAGATGGGATGTTGTTGATAAGTGTGACATGCATGATGGCTTTATCTGCATCATCTGTGTGTGCATGTGAGTGTGTGAGTGTGTGTGAGAGAGGGGGAATTGGAGAGTGACATACACACAGGAAGAGAGAGAGTTTAATTCATCACAGCTCCTACAGGGAAATAAAGACTTAAAATTGGTCCGATTGGGAAAACACATATTCTTTGTGTACTTTACTAGTTGTGCTACATTTTAAGCTGCTACTTTGGTCCTTTGGGGCTCAACATTTTTTCTAAATACTTAAAAGATTGAAGAAAACAGAGGAAGAGGCAGAGAGAGGAGTCGGGGACACAATTGCACAAATCCCCTAATGTCTCATTTAAAAATGCCAACAGCCAGACGCTACAAAATGATCTGGATTACTGCATACTCTTTTCTTCTTCCTTCACTTTCATCTTGCTAATAAGCCGTGGATCCCGTCTCGTCTTCAGAGCTCTCTTTTTCCCTTTTATATCATTATGAGGAGCGAGCCATAAAGTGTTGAGAGGGCAGACTTCAGCTCCAGTAATTGCCCTGATAGGGAAACGTTGTTGGTCAGAATTTTGGACTTTATTTACAAAAGGAAGCAAAAATAATCAGCTGTCCCTCAGCAATGTGAGGAATTGGTCAGTTTGTTTTATTTTAAAATGTGGAAGTGTCCATATTTTATTCATCTTCCCGTCCGTAACAGTTGCTTCCCACTTAAATATGTAAAAAGAAATCACTTTATATTTATATTATTTGAAAAATAATTGCTGCCACCAAGACGTGTTTATGGCTACAACTGCGAAATTCAATTAAAAAAAGAAGCAGCAGAAAATTGAATATTAATTCATAGGAGCTGATTTTGGAGGCGATCCTCTCTTCGCTATCTGCCAGCCGAAGCTCTCGGCCCGGTTTCAGCTCTGCTCCCACGTCCAAAACCCATGTGAAGTCATTTAAGCCTGAAAACAAAGCTTCGCTGGGGTGGACTGAAAAAGTGTGGAAATCCTGAGGGGTTGTTGTCTCAAACCCAGCTGGAGCGTTCCAGCCTAAATCCGGATCAGGTGACTGAGGCAGCTCAGCTTCCCCTAAAATGTCGAATATGAACTGATCAAATATGTAACGTTGTGCTAACCGTTCAGGGATCACATCGCGTGGGAGTCAAAAGTCAGCTGATTCGATAAACCTTGCGTAACTTCTCACGCGGTCCCGCAGCATCGATGGTTTTGCCCGTAGATCGCGAGCATGGGCCGATTTGTCATTGCTTTGAAACCGAGACGTTGTCCTTCCCCTGGACGCTTGGCAACTGGGGGGGCGGAGTGGGTGGGCTGGCCTCGGCCATGGCCTTCCGCCTGATAGTCGAAGGATAAGTCGAAAGGGCGGAATTCTTTTGATTGACAGCTATTTTGACATAAACAGGAGCTGAGTCCCATCTCAGATTTTACTAGTGAAGACGGAAAACCAATTTCTTATGTGCTTAATTTACTGGACTCGGAAATGCACAACTCCACAAGATCCAAAAAGGGGCCAGCCTCCCCTGTTTGAGACTACAGCCCCCACGAGGACACAACTCCCTTATTAACTGAGGGAGTGGAGTGACTTCAGGGAAAATCTTTATTTAAACTTCATTAAGTTTAATTACCCTATGAAAAACCATAGAAAATGAAAGCCCTCATGGTGTACAGGAAGAGGCAGAGCACTGAGGACCGTCCACCTCACCAGCGACCGCTGTCATTTTTAATAGACACTCATCTTGTTGTCAATCAGTTAAACGACTTCATTTAATAGTTTTAAGTCGTTCCAAAGACCGAAGCAGGTAAAATCTTCTCCCTTGTTGAGATCAAAAAGCTGCCAGAGTGCCACAAGGTGGTGTCTGCTATTATTTCATAGTGTTTCTCACCCCCGTCGGCAACCACAGAGACATCAACATTTCTCTTTTAAGAATGGTGGATCTGCTCATCCCGACGGTCAATAAAGCAAAGGAAACCATATTTGACCTTCCTGATGAGAGGACCATGAAACCAGCAACTACGTTGCAAATGAGCACACAACAAAAAAAAGCTCTTCTACCAGATGTGGCATGGTGGCATCATCCCCCTCCCTCCTCCAAAAATCCTATTTCATTTCAGAATATGAACTCTCCCTCTGTGTGGACACCTCAGTAACAAGTCAAATTGTTGACTATAAAGTTGAAATCCATTTCAACACACTGACTCACACACACACACTTTCTGGTGTAACGTTCCAGTCAAAAGGCAAAAAAGGTAGCGACGTTAGGTTTCAGTTTTCCAGGCAATAGTAAATGGAAAATGCACGTGAACAAAGTGCGTTTCGCCATTCTCTTTGAGTGTTTTGCATTGACCACAGCTCAGCACCAGATAGCAGTAACATACTTTTGATAATGAATGAAATCTATCAAGAGATTAGTGTTATACGTAACCCCTGCAACTCCCTGTCGGTAGGAAAGAGAACGCAGTGTTCCACATAAACGCCATCCACCATGTCCGACTCCAGCTTCCGTGCCTGCCAGGTTATCAACAGGAGGAACCCAGGTCGATCCCTCACTCTCATCCCCACTTTGGTTGCGTTCAGGCTCGAATTTGAAAGCCCTGATAGGCGCAGCCATATTCCTGCCTGCTACTATTAGCAATTAGCAACTGTCTAGCATTGAGCAACTATTTTGTCTGGCGTTGACTGAGCCTGGACTTACAGCACCTGCACAAGTGCCCAGTTTATGTCTTCCTCTCCCACTTCACCGTCACTGTTGCATTAAAATGTAACCGACAGCCCAACAGTTTTCTGAAAGTACAGTAAAGGAAAAACCAATAAACTCTTATTTATTCAAGGTAGTTTTCTCTGTCAACTGGACTGGGTTTCTTCTCTTGAAGAGAAGAAACCCAGTGGCATGGTGGCATCATCCCCCTCCTTCTCTTGAAGAGAAGAAACCCAGTCCAGTTGACAGAGAAAACTACCTTGGATACAATGACCTGGATGACTGAGAATTTACACAGACTCTTATTTATTATTTTCCTCTTAAATGGCCGTGATGCTCCTTCAATAGTAATAACAGGAGTGTCAAACTCTCCACATCTGTTACAAGAACACCTTTTAGTGTGGCTGGTTTTGGCCTTGTAAAGTGCATAATGGACTTTGTAATGTTGGTCTAGAACTTTATAAAAGAACAAACAAAACAAAGTTAAATGTATGGCGACTCCGGGGGGGGGGGGGGGGGGGGGGGGGGGGGGGGGGGGGGGGGGGGGGGGGGGGGGGGGGGAGGCAGCCTCCACTCTTAATGGGTCTATAGCTACAAGCTTCGCTCAGCTGGATTTGGGGAAACTCTGAAATTCTTCTGAGCAGATTTCTGGGTTCTATAGGCAGCGTCAGTGGGCGGCTGCTTTTGGTTCTCCGCAACAGTGTTTCATGCGGTTCAACTCGGTCTCTGACAACTCGTGGACATTCTGAGCTGCCCACCTCATCATGGATGTGATCCAAGGGTCATGGGGCACCTCCAGGATTCACTGACCTATGGGGCCTTGATTCCCTCAAACACGCTGCATATAATTTGGGTATGAAGTTTCCTCAGAGAACCTTGCTTCTCTCCATTTATAAGATATTTTCCTGTTGTTCTTTTGACCTTGTGACTTGTTTTGTACATTGACAGCTGTGAGGACGTCCTTCAAACTACGCACAGCGAATTAGATTCACTACAGTGGAAATTAATGCAGGTTCTGTTCTTCTACAGGTGGGAATGCGAAGCTGCGCTACCAGATCACATCTGGGAACACAGGAGGGGTCTTTGATGTAGAACCAGAGGTCGGCACCATATTGTCGCCCAGCCTCTGGATTATGAACAAACAAAAGGTACGGAGCTAGTTGGAATTATTATTGGTTTCTGGACCTAAGGAACTTTGAAGTATAAAGATGATGTTTTGCATATCAAAGCAAATGTATTCACCAAGTCTGAGAGAGTAGCCGATAACGATGAGACCAGGCTGGTGGGCACGCCATTAGTGTACTTTGATTATCAGTCATTAGGATTTCAAAAAAATGCTAAAGTCGCTACTTTCATCACAGGTTAAACATAGAAAGAATGACCACCACACACACACATCTACCAATCCAAGGCACCTATCCCACAAATGCATATCTTTGGACTGCAGAGTCCCTGCAGAGATAGAGCCTTCAGACTTGAGTGCAGTCTTGTTCAGAAACTTTGTGAGATGTTGACATTCTCTCCTTGAGAAGATGGATGCTGCACGGCAGCTCTATTCTCCCCGTCTCTTCTGTAAATGTGATACTTGACACCAGAAACGTGTGTGACATGAGAAAGCAGCGATGTGAACGCCGATGCTGAAACCTCTGCTCAGGTACAAGCTCCATGTCCTGGCTTCTGACGGGAAGTGGGAAGATTACGGAACAGTCGCTGTAAACGTTGTGAACAAGAATGACGAGGCGCCCGTGTTCACTGTGAATGAGTATTACGGCAGTGTGACAGAGGAGCTGGATGGACCCCCGGTCTTTGTGTTACAGGTACAAACCATCATTGTTTCTGTGGTCACAGTATTTGTTCCCCTTCCCTGTTTTAATGCTGATATTAACATTTCAAGCTGGCCTATGAAATATATTGGCAAAGGTTCATCTGATGTGGTCACAGTTCTTATCACAAATGATATTTGGACGGTTTAAAATGTTGGAACGATATCAGAGTCCAGCTGAGGAACCACCACACAAGAGATTTGCTGAAGAAGTCTGTGAATGAAAAGAATTTAAGAATCTATCTGAAAGCTTGGAAAAGAAAGGGCCAAGTGGTCATAGATTTGTGCTGTAGTAGAATCAGATAGTGACCTGGATGTCCGCTGGATGCCAGCATGAATAAAACACACAATCTCATACTGTATTCCATCACTCTTGAATATCCAGCATACGTTTCCAAATGCAGCCATCACATTTTTAACAAGACTTAACACAATGTAGCAATCATTTTAAACGATATTCCGTGCATTATAAGCCCAACCCGGTGCGGCCCCCTCTATCCTCCACTTTCCATTTCTCTTTTTCATACTTATGAACAGAACACGAGTTCATTTTGTCTCTACATCACTCTGCAATTAATGTGCTTAATGGAAACCTCTTTGGGCTGCTGGGGTGTAATTGCTGCTGATGTGTGGAGGATGAGTGTGGGAGGGCCGCTGACAGAAGTGAGGCAGGAATGGTGGGGGTTGGGACGATCGCTATATACCTAACGGAGATGTTAGAACCGCGCAGAGGAGCTGAGACGTGCTTCCAATCAAGTTATCAGTCAAGTCAGCAGCGTTTCAATAATTAAATAGTGCTTAAACAGTGAGTACAGGCTCAGCCCTCTGTTTCACTCCACCTGTGATGTTCCAGGTTTCCGCATCCGACCCAGATAAGGACGCTGACCAGGAGGCCCTCCGCTACTCCCTTCACGGCCAAGGTGCCGAGACAGAATTTATTATTGATGAGGTCACTGGCAAGATCTACGCCCAGCGGACGTTAGACCGAGAGGAGCCGCGCTGTTTGGCGCTTCGTGGTCTTGGCCACGGACGAGGGCGGCGAAGGCCTGACAGGCTTCACCGATGTCATTATTAATGTGTGGGACAATCAATGACAACGCACCGGTTTTCACCTGTGCACCCAGCTGCCATGGAAGTGTAGCAGAGAATTCCATAGTGGGAACATCTGTGATGGAGATGACGGCCACCGACCTGGACGACTCGCAGCGGCCAGAATGCCGTGCTCTCCTACAGGATACATGGGCAGCCTCGATAGCGCGAACATCCACATGGGAGCAGTGCCTACCTTCTCAGAAATGTTCACTATTAATCCTAGCACAGGAACCATCAGTGTGGCCATGGATGGTCTGGACAGAGAACAGGTTGAGTCCTATCTCTTGATTGTGGAGGCCAGAGATGGCGGAGGGATGACAGGAACGGCGACGGCTACCATTCAGATCAAGGATGTGAATGACCATGCACCAAGATTCACGGACCGCGCCTGTGTGGTGAGGATCTCTGAGAATGCAGAGACCAACGCAGAGGTCAGTCATAATCAAAGTCTTTTCCCGTCCCTCTAATTTCTAATGGTTAGATGGCCTCATCCTCTCAAAGAAAGTGCATGTCAGCATTATGTGCTAAGAGCTAGGAGACGCAGCTTATGATTAATCTTTCAAAGCATCAAGAACGTCTTGTCTTCTACTCGCCCTTGTCTTTTTAAGGGTTCCCTTTATTTCATCAATCTAGTCAAGGTGGAATGTGTCCAGGTCCTGACAATACAGGATCATTTCCACTCTCTCGTCTGGCAATAAATGTGCATTTAATATGAATCGCTGCCTCCGTAGATGTGTGTTTTGTAGTGACTGACATATAGATGTGAATGGTCAAGACTTTAACTTCCTACATGTAAGGGACAGAATGCATATATTCATCAACAGCCAGTACCTTTGTGGTAGATTTCCCATTGTACCAGTTTAAAGACACTCGAGCTACGTCTCTATGCAGAGGGTGTGTCAAAGCTCTGTCGTCCACCTGGACATTCTTGCATATCCACAAAAATTAGAGGATTGTAAAGGACTAATGCAAACATCAGTGACAATTGACATCGGTGCTAGCATTAGGATAATGAGGCTGTCACCCCGAAAAACCTCATTCACATTTATTTCTTGTACAACAGAGTTTGACAAAGAAATGTGGTCCTCTTTTAATCCATGAAGGTCTGGCAAAGACTGAATAGATGATTCTTTGCTCGACTTTTCAGGATTAATATGATGTGGATGAATGGAAAACTACAGTATATGTATATAACGTTGTTGCCTCTTCTAAGGTCCTGGAACTTGCGGCAGAGGATAGAGATACTGGAGAAAATGCCCAACTGACCTTCAGTGTTGTAGCTGGAGATCAAGAGCAGAAGTTCTACATTGTCAGTCACAAACAGGAGCAGCGAGGCACTCTGAGGCTTAAGAAAAGGCTGGACTATGAGCGGCACAGCGAGCAGATGTTCAACTTGACGCTGAAGGTCTGTGTAAACCGTTCCCGTTCCTGTGTAAATCCCGTAAGCAATGTGAAGTCGATTTTCAGATAAATGTGATTTTAGATGTTTGAGGATGGGGTTTGAGGTGATAACCTTCAGTGAATACGTCCAGCAAAAGCCAAGACAAGATATTACGTGTGATGAAGATTTCATTAAACTGTTTTAAAGTTAGATATTTACTTTCACTTTTTGAAAGCGAGCTGACCGCCATTGGGAATAATAACACCTACAGTATGAAGATACATTCAGAACTCACCGCCCAGCCTCTGTCAAGGTTTCCAACAGCGCTGTAGCTGAGTTGAGGATGCTATCTCTCTCTCCCACGGCGCTCACGTGTTTGTGCCGCGACTAGCATCCATTTGGTTGAGTCACTTCCAGTCTTTTCTGTTCAACTCACTCCGACCTCGGTGGACCCCCGTGTCTGGACATTTGTCTAATGTCCCCTGGTGCGACCACAGACTTGGTAGACTTTCTCAGTCCAGGTTGCTCCATCTAGCTCCCATATTGTTCTCTTTATCAGCCACCAAGCACCTTTTTCTGTGTACCATGGTGTAGTCGTTATTATTTCCTTCACATAAGGGATAGAAATCCACGGTCACTGGTTCTGGGTTTTAAAAATGGTGGGTTTGGGTCTTGTGAATGAGTTGCTCTCATCGGTCGTCCAATGACATCCATCCCCGGGCCAATCAGTGGACTCATTAACACTTTGAGCTCTACTCAGCACACTTCAGACCCCTGTCTGAGTGGGTACTAAAAGCATCTCGTCCTCTTAATAGAAAACCTTGAAAACTGTGTGGAGTCAACCCGAGCAGGTGCTAGTGGAAAAGGCTCATAAGTCTTGCGGTTAGCAAATGGAAGGCTTTAATTACTTCCTGTTTCAGGTTGAGGACCTGGACTTCTCCAGCCTCCTGCACTGTGTGGTGGAGGTAGAGGACTACAACGACCACGCTCCCGTCTTCATTCCACATTTCCTCTCTGTGGCCCCCCTGCCGGAGGACGCTAGCGTGGGCACCAGCGTGGCGCGCTTGGTGGCCAGTGACTCCGATTCGGGCCAGAAACCGTGACATGACCTACAGTCTCTCTGAGGACTCTGACCCGGATGGCCTGTTCACTATTGACCAGTCTGGTGTACTGTTTGTGGCCAGGCCCCTCGATCGAGAGCATGTATCTCAGCATCAGTTGGTTGTCATAGCGACTGATCACGGTGTTCCCGAGCTAACGGGAAGCGCCACAGTCCAGCTGCCCCTGATGGATGTAAATGATAACGGACCGGAGTTTGAGGCAGCATACGCTCCCATTGTCTTTGAAAACGCCGCAGGACCTCAGGTGAGCTGGACTGGACTAGTTACGCAATTGATACCAAATACATATAAATCCTCCACTTCTATTATTTAGGTAGTAAAATTGAACCAAACCTCCACGCTGCTCCGAGCCCTGGACCGGGACTCTCCTGAGAATGGCCCACCCTTCCACTTCAGCCTCCCCCCCGAGTACCGACACAGCAATGACTTCTACCCTCCAGGACAACCTCAACGGCACAGCAACGCTAACAGCTTTACGACATTTGACCGGGAGCGCCAGAAAGAGTTCTTCATCCCTGTTATTATGAGTGACAGTGGACATCCAGCCAAGACGGTGACCAGCACGCTGACGGTAACAATCGGGGACCAAAACGACCACGCACATGTTGCCGGGGAAAAGAAAAATATACATTAATAGTCACCGAGGTGAGATATCCCTTTTGTCGAAAATGGTCTTTTCTCTTTAACAGATTCAGTTTTCAGCCAATTATCAGTGTTTAGTCATGCTGTTAAAAGTAGTCACAAATTACGACAGGTAGTCATAATTAGCTGCGGCTGTAAAGTAGCGAGCAAACAAGAGCTGCCAGCCAGTTAAACAGGGTTTCCTCTGTCTACTTTCAACAGTTATATGACATGTCCCTTCAAATATGATGCATATGTCATATCCATCTCACCATCATATCTGTTATTTACTAAAAATGATGACACTATTGTTGTTGCACATTCCATTTCACTCCATTTATTTTAAAGACAAACAGGCTCAAATTCACCACCAAAGATCCACAGATTCGAAGTTTCACAGGTTACCTTCAGGATAAATCCCACGTGTTTTTGCTACCTGAGACATTTTTCCTCACGCTTGTCCTTTAAAAATGTTAGTTGTATTTTTGCTATTCCTTATTTTGGGCTAATTTTACAAGAAATATTAGTAGAATAAACAGTAAAAAACAATACATTTGAGCAGTGATTCAACGTAACATTTTAGCTGTTTATTCACGTGATTTGACACGACACGACACACGGTGTTACACATCTGTAACATCCTTTGACACACACTTGCATGTAAATTCAGGGCTAAATTCAGGGTTTTCTCGTTAATCCCTTATTTTCCTTTGATCAGGCCGATTGCCGACAACAGTCCTTGGAAAGGTCTACTCGCCCGACCCTGATGACTGGGACAATAAGACATTTGTCTTTGAAGGACATGTTCCAAGGTAAGCAATGAAACACCTCTGACACGAAACAGATCCCAGATTCGGCAATGTCTACATTTTATTTAGTATTTCTCTGTTCAACCAACAGCTGACAAGAATAAAATCATGTAATACATTTTTTTTTAAATTCTTTTATGCTCAAGTTTGATCCATCGGGTGACAACAGGAAACGGGCAAAACGTCCTCCAACATCTAAGATCAATTAGTTAGTGTTTCCTGTGGAAATGTTTCTTATTCTTTGTTTTTTTTTAAATGGAACGGTCTAAATGATCAAGACCATCCTGGTGAAATCGCAGCATTACTTGGGATTTCATCCACTAAGTGATTCCTGTCTCATTTGGCTGCTCTCTGGATCGCCGTCAGACCGGACGTGGAGCTCCTGATCGATTTAGACTTTCAGCTAATGGGCAGATGTTTGATGCTTTTTGATCAACTGTGGAGCACCTCCACTCACTCCTGCATTCACACATTCATCCCAGTGGGACGAGCAAACCATTCTAGCGCCTTTATGCTGTTGGGTGGAGTTCTCCTCTGATCACGTGACCCCTGGGCTGATCACTCAACTTTCCTCATGTTGATTGTTTGTCTGTAACGTGATGAGTTTTGCTTTATGGTTATTTCGCTATTTATCCTGAATGAGTTCATTTACCATCGACTTAAATGCTCTCATTTGGTCCATTGATGTTTCCCACGTTCATGAAGGCATCATCTCTGCTCATTCTCGATTATTGTCCCAGAGTTGCTTCATAGCAGTAAAGTTTAAAAGTTTAAAATGCACCGCTGAGGGGAATTCTGTGACCCAAGTCCACCTTCTGCTTGATATACAAAGAAAAAAACAATTCTTCTAGCAAGAAGGGATGGAGCGTTCATTATTCTGAAGATTCTTTTGCTCATTATTCTGTTCCCTTTGTTTTATGTAGAGGTCACAGGAAGTGACAGTCCAGTTATTCACTGATAAAATCGATGCCATCGGTTAATATTGCTGCTTTCAATAACCAAAATGATCCGAGATACCTTTAATATCAGCAGGCCCATGACGGCCTTAAACACAACATTGACATTTAACGTGCACCACAGCCCTTTTTAAAAGGTAAAGCCAAGATAGGTGGATCAAACTGCTGCTAAAGAAGAACAAAACAATTCTCTGTATTTAACACAGCATTTCAGAGGGTTTGAGTTTGGACACACTTTCATATGTAGCTTTTTTCTTTTTTTATTAATCCCGTGAGGTAAATTCAAATTTCCGCTGCAGTTGTCTCCTGCTCCTCCAACAGCACAAACAGGGCGGAGAGCCATGCATTAATGTATGAGAAATGAGAGGGAGCTACCACAGGGGTTTACCGCCGTGCTCGACAGTATTAAACTTCTGCTGTTGACACTCTGTCCCACTCTCTTACCAAAACAAGTCCTTGTGGACATGTTTTGTATTGTATTGGCCTAATTTGTCTTCCTTCTGCAGAGGCCATACCTCGTTGTCTGTAAATGCATAAATAACAACGCCAGTTCGATCCCCACGGTCCACAAAGCTTTTTTTATTTATTTATTTGGCAGCAGCTGGTGATTAATTGCAAGTTCATTAACATGCTGCAGCGTTGTTAAATGAGGGTCAGAGGTCGAATTTAGTTAGTCTAACAGAGTCTAACAGAGCTCAAATTAAAACAAATCAATTAAAATGCTGTTTATCCCCGATGTCCGTTCTTGTGATTTCCCCTTCAGTTATTTCGTCTTGAACAAGCGAACTGGTTTCCTCATCATCAAGGAGAACGCTCCCGCCGGGCACATACCAGTTCCAGGTGCGCGTGTCTGATGACGTGTGGCCGGAACGCCGTCTCTTCCGTCAGCGTGCACGTGAGGGAGCTGAGAGATGACGCCATCTACAACTCCGGCTCTCCTCCGCTGGCAGGTGTGATTGATACCACGCGCGCACGCACACACACCTCAGAGACCAAGGTTATTTCAGTCCCGACATTCGACTCCAGCTTTGTTTTCTGTCAGTAAACTTCAGTTTTCACATGAAGAAACAGCTGTTTGACCTTCATGGTGTTCTATAACCATTAGCTGCACATAAGCAAGCCAAACTTTCTGGTGTTATAATTCACAAAACTAAGCTAAAGAAATGCATTTGAAAAATAACAAGCAAGATCAGGCTGGATCTCCTCTGGTTTGAGGCTGTAATGACGATTAAACCTTGTGGAGCCAATGGCTGATGCGTTCCTTCTTTTCCTGTAGATTATAGTGTATAAACCAGTTTTGAAACCTCAGAAATCCTGCGATGTGGTAATTTCCAACCACAGCTCGGCTGAAGCTCCTTTTTATGAGCTTTGTTTTGACCCCTACCCTGAAGTGCCACTCACTCCAGCGCAAATGGCTTTTAAAACACTCTTTAATCAGTTTTGAGCTGCCACAACCATTACTGCCTCTGCCTGATGTCATAGATTTCATCTTAGGAAGAACTTAGCGTGACAGATTTATGATTAGCAGCTCAAATTTTGCAAAAAATGAAAGGACACGTGGCTGCAATGCTAAAGGAAAACGCTGCCAAACTTTAGAGGCCACTCGTAAAATGAATGATTACGTGAGTACTCTGTTTAGCAGGGTTTCAAAAAACTGTCACACAATCACTTAAATAGTCTTTTTTTATCAAAAGATTAACACCCATTATCAGTGCACACTCTCTGCCTCATGGATAGGAGTTGCTATGGGTGCCATGGGGGAAAAAAAAGCCTTTCCATTATTTTTTCCTGGCAAAATAATTAGCGTGGGGATTTTGCGAAGCCAGCACATTTCCTCGCACGTTAAGCAGCATCCATCACTACCTGATGTACAGCACGTTGGCTGTCTGCTCAGAATTAAATTCACTTTAGAGAAATGGGACATGGCTGACAGAATTTTATGATTTTACAGATATTGAAATAGAAAAGGCGGGGGGAGGGGCAAAACTTTGAAGGATGAGAGGAAAAGAGCGGGGGGGGAGAGGGGAGGACAGAGGCGAGCCTTATATAAGCAGATAAAAGGATTTGCTCCTCATTGTGAAAACAGGACTGAGGTAAATTAATCAGAAGCAAACTCAGACAGCGTGGAGGAAAACAGTTTGGTTCACATTTCACAGTATTTATGGCAGCAAAATGGGCTTATTCTCAAATATGTATTAATAAGCAGCTCATATTTTCCCTTTACTGGTGTGACAACTGATGACATCATCAGTATCATCATCATCATCATCATCACCATCATCTCGTAAGTTTTCTTGGAAAAGCAACATGAACGTTTATTACTCGCCTCACTAATCGCCACCTTGGTGGGTTTAAGCTATTTTTTACCTTCATTTCATAGTTACACACCACACACGTGCCTTTCTGAGGCCCCATTAATTCCAGTGTTGAAAGTAGTGGGATTTAGACCTGTGACACGTTGCATAATGAAGACGTCTTTGATGAAAGCTTGGTTTTTTATCTTGTTTAACAATGGTGTTTATTGCATCAGTGTTCTCACTCCCAGATGCCGCCAGAGGCTTCAGAGCTGCCAGTTGTCACATCCACTTTCTTCTCTTCTGTCTTTTTAAAAAAATATATATAAAAGAGCAATTTTAGTCAATTTCAAACCCACTTTACTCATAAAGTCTAGTTTCAGACTTGGCCTCAGAAATTACAGTATCAAAAACAGACTCGGAAGAAAGCCTCAAATTTCTGCTGGGTGGAATTAAACACAACTGTATTTAAAAGGAAAAACCCCTCCTCCCCACAAAAAAATGTAGGTCTGCCCGAGCATTTTGTGGCCTTACTGTTGTGCTGTTAAGGCAACACATCTTCGCTGTCTGGGCCTTTTTAAGTGAACCATGTTCAGTCAGCCACTGTCGTTGTGGAAGCAGATGCTCATTACAGCCCGGCGTCCACTGAACCCTCAAAACAAGGTTAGCTTTATTAAATAGACTTCCTCTGTGGGTCGGTGTCTGCACGGATGCTTTTTAAACAGGCAGGCTGTCATCAGAGCGCTATTAGCTGCTAGAAGATGGTGGTAACGCAGGAAACAGGTGGGATCCAAAGAGCACCTGGTGTCTGTCAAAGATCTGGCTATTTTGTCTGCGGTCGATAAGCACATTCAAACTGAAAAGGCATGTTGAGGATAAATGTGTGTGTGTGTGTGGTGTTGTGTGTGCACGCCAGACCCCTGTGCGTGTGTAGAGGCTATGGAAACAAGCCATTTCCAGGATTTTATTTTTCCATGTGGAGCTTTGGAGTAAACATTATCATTGATTCTCAGTCTCAGGGATTATGAAAATATTCTACTTATAGCCTTGCTTATTCCATCCTTGAAATCCAAAATCCATTTCAAGAAACAATGTAGAAAGCAATAACTGCCGTGCGGAAAGACATGGTTAAACCTGCCTTGGAGAGATATAAGCTCCCTGCCCTGTCACTAGCTTCCTCAATAGTGATGCTACATTAGCATAAACAAAAAGTCCTTGACATGTCCTACTTACGACTCCCAACGAGTGGAATGGAAACAGTTCTTGGGGTGAAAACACCAAGGACAAGCGATGTATGCACCTCTGCATTGTGGGGTGATGCTGATTAGCATCAGTGGGGGGGGGGGGGGGGGGGGGGGGAGGGGGGGGGGGGGGGGGGGGGGGGGGGGTTCTTTAGGAATGAAGGACACCGGCTTCTAACAGATGAGGCATAGCATCCTTTCTGCTCAAGCCTTTATGACACACGTGTCTATAGTCACTAGAACATATTGGTTGATCACTACACCACAACCGTTCTCATGGTCCTTGTTAAGGGAGAGCAATGTCTTCAAACCTTTCCTAAGCTCAACGGGACACAACAATTATTGACGAGCTGAGCAAAAATACAAATTAAACTAGGCAAACTGATTTAACTGATCGAGTATGTGGAGTATGCTCATTCCACAGAATCTACTGTTTGTAGGTTTGGTTGGGTCCACTGGTTGGTTGGGTCCACTGGTTGGTTGGGTCCACTAGTTGGTTGGGTCCACTGGTTGGTTGGGTCCACTGGTTGGTTGGGTCCACTGGTTGGTTGGGTCCACTAGTTGGTTGGGTCCACTGGTTGGTTGGGTCCACTAGTTGGTTGGGTCCGCTGGTTGTTGTTGGGTCCACTAGTTGGTTGGATCCACTGGTTGGTTGGGTCCACTAGTTGGTTGGGTCCACTGGTTGGTTGGGTCCACTAGTTGGTTGGGTCCACTGGTTGGTTGGGTCCAGTTGGTTGGGTCCACTAGTTGGTTGGGTCCACTGGTTGGTTGGGTCCACTAGTTGGTTGGGTCCACTGGTTGGTTAGGTCCACTAGTTGGTTGGGTCCGCTGGTTGGTTGGGTCCGCCGGTTGGTTGGGTCCACCAGTTGGTTGGGTCCACCAGTTGGTTGGGTCCACCGGTTGGTTGGGTCCACTGCTTGGTTGGGTCCGCCGGTTGGTTGGGTCCACCGGTTGGTTGGGTCCACCGGTTGGTTGGGTCCACTGCTTGGTTGGGTCCGTTGGTTGGTTGGGTCCGCTGGTTGTTTGGGTCTGCTGGTTTGTTGGGTCCGCTGGTTGGTTGGGTCCACTGCTTGGTTGGGTCCACTGGTTGGTTGGGTCCGCTGCTTGGTTGTGTCCGCTGGTTGGTTGGGTCCACTGGTTTGTTGGGTCCACTGGTTTGTTGGGTCCACTGGTTGTTGGGTCCACTGGTTTGTTGGGTCCAACTGGTTTGTTGGGTCCACTGCTTGGTTGGGTCCACTAGTGGTTGGGTCCACTGCTTGGTTGGGTCCAATGGTTGGTTGGGTCCACGGTTTGGGTGGGCCACTAGTTGGTGGGTCCACTGGTTGGTTGGGTCCACTGGTGGTTGGGAACACTGGTTGGTTGGGTCCACTAGTTGGTTGGGTCCCCACCAGTTGGTTGGGTCCACTAGTTGGTGGGTCCACTGCTTGGTTGGGTCCACTGCTTGGTTGGGTCCACTAGTTGGTTTGGTCTACTGCTTGTTGGGTCCACTGGTTGTTTGGGTCCACTGGTTGGTTGCGAACACTGGTTGGTTGGGGGTCCACTAGTTGGTTGGGTCCACCAGTTGGTTGGGTCCACTAGTTGGTTGGGTCCACTGCTTGGTTGGGTCCACTGCTTGGTTGGGTCCACTGCTTGGTTGGGTCCACTGGTGTTTGGGTCCACTGGTTGGTTGCGAACACTGGTTGGTTGGGTCCACTAGTTGGTTGGGTCCACCAGTTGGTTGGGTCCACCAGTTGGTTGGGTCCACTGCTTGGTTGGGTCCACTGCTTGGTTGGGTCCACTAGTTGGTTGGGTCCACTGCTTGGTTGGCACCAGTGTGTCAGTCAGGCAATGATTTAAGGGATGTACCGGTATGATAAAAAGATGCAGCTTTTTATTAGTATTAAAGGCCGAGGGGAAACTGAGCTTTAGCTTCCATTGGATCCTTTTCACCGGGATAAACAGAGGGGGGAAGTTTGTGCCGCAGCAGAGGTCCAGAAAATAAACAGCTTAATTCCATTTGAAATTATATTATTTGATTTGCTAACTTCACCAGCGCAAAAAATAACTCCTTTTGAAGGTCAAATAAAATCAAGCGATGGAATAATGTCACATTCATATTTAATAGATTTGATTTGAAACCATATGTAAAAGGTCCAAACAACAAAAAACACAGTTTGGTGGATCCAGAGAGGTGGGGAGGTTCTACTGGTGTTATAATGAATAAATGCTTTCACATTCACGCGTTCTCTCTCCAAATACTCCTGACAGGGATGACAGTTTAATACAGAAGACTCATGGCAGACGGTCCCACTCAGGATGGGGGGGGGGTCGTGGGGCCAGTTAACTCTTGGTTTCAGCAGATGGAAAAAGGCTGTAACTTATGACTGTTGTCTTATGAGCACACATCCAGAGTACTTAGTCACTTTCTAGGAGAATAAAAAAGATTAGATTAAAGTGAGTAACCTGTTGGCTTGGATGGAGGCTGTAAAATAAATGGTGCCGCTAAAAAGGATTAAATTTACTGATAAAATGAATGTTGTGATATTGACACCTGGGCAGCAGCCCAAGCGGAGCTTTAAAATCCAAATCAAATGCTCCCTGACTCTTCAATGGGACATAATTGGAAATGAAGACACATTTCGAGCTGGCTCCATTATTTGTTTGTGCTTTAATGGTTGCGTTTGGTTCCGGAATGATCCGATTGACAGCGAGTCCCTATAGCTGCTGTGGCCTGTGTAACCATGCTGATGGCGGTTTTGAGAGGTTTTTTTTTTTCATATTTTATCAAAAACTGAGGCAAACACACTGTTACTGAATTTGTCAAGCAGCCTTTCATGACTTGAAATCCGGTTAGAGTTCATTTTCCTTTTGAAACCAAAGATTCATTCATTTCCTAAATTGATAGTCCATCAATTAAACTATGTTGGGAGTCATCAACGACAAAAATAAGCCGTGTCGTGGCAGGAAAACTCATTTACAAATTGATCCCAATAGGGCCGTCAATGTTTTGAAATGCTGGCGAGGAACCAAATCACAGCCGGAGGATTAATATCCGAATATTTTAAAGGTTACCTTTCAGAAAATGATTATATCCCAGCTTTGTGGGCAACAGTGCAGATAGCTCCTCTTTTGCCTCTGTTGATTTACAATGACGACTCTTCATTATCTGCGCGGTCGGGGAGGCTTTTCCCTTTTTGTGGTCAATTAAAACTCTTGAGATTCTTGTGAGATCGAACTTTTTTAATAACGCTGAAGTGGAGATAAAACAATGGATGTTTTTTTTCCCCTCTCGCACCCCGATATCATAAAAAAAAAACAACAAAGAAACTACAGACGACACCTTTGTTTGTTTTTTAAAAGCAGCATCATGAACTGAAAATGAGTGGACTAGAACAGTAATTGTGCAGAAAGGTAAACTACTGGAACTGCTCACGAATAAGAGACCTTTTGGAACTCACACAGGTCCACCTCACAGCGCTGCTGTGTTGAAATGGGTGTTTTCCTTTAGAATAATGTTTGTTCTAACAGTGACAAATGAGTCTCTTATACTAGAACTTCATGGGACGTGACAGTGATTAGGACTGTTCTATCAGCCGCTCTGTTCACCTGACAGGGAAACACCGGTAATTGTTTGTTTTCCCTTCAACAACTGCTTCGTGTTCTGCGATGATCAAGGACGTCAGAAGCCGCGCGAGGACTTTTGCCAGGAAGGGAAACAACAAACTACCACCCGTGCTGATAATATGAAACACGATGTTCTGTCTTTGCTCTTTATCTTTGTGGGAGTGCGGCGGCGGCGGCAGGATATTTATTTCATTTCGCAGCTATTTGTGTGAAATCGCAGGCCTCCCAGCTGAGGTTTATCTGTGCACCATTGCCTCGGCCTCTGGAGCCTCCGGGAAGGAGAGAAGCAATAGTGAATTGTGAGGTTGGGTCAACGCCAGGTGCACCGGCTGCCATTCCGTGTTAGGAGTTACCACCCTGTTTCCCAGCCCCCGACCCTCCTAACTGTCCCTCTGTCCGCTTGTGTACTTGTTTCTCTGACTGGAGTGACTGATGGGAGCTGACATTAGCCTCCATCCCTCAGACTGTATCTGCACTGCCCAGTCTGAGGTCTTTTAATGCCTCAGCTCTGTGGGTGTGTGTGTGTGTGTGTGTGTGCGGTGTTTTTTTCCTGTTGGTAGTTTCGTACTTTTGTTTCTTGACTTTCATTTGTTGTCTAATGTGCTTTTTATAACAATTAGCTGCTTCCGTGCGTTGTTGTAGCTTGATATTCTGTGTGTTCCGTGAACATAGTTGACCTTGTGTTGCGCTGGTCGTTGCGAGCAACCAGCAAAACACACATGTAGACGAGCTAGTCACCCTTAAGTGTTAGCAAGTGTTACAAAGACTCTCACTCATCTCTCTCTCCTCCCACGTCTCATGAAATGAAGACTATAGGATGCAACGTAGCCAGTATATTGTTGTCTCCATCCTTTTGGCCTCAACTCTTCCAGTCAGGGATCCATCTTTTATGCGCAACATCAGCTCCTTTTGATGCGGCTGCCTTGCACTAATAGAAGCTACAGCAGCGTGCGTACATCATATATGTGTCCACGCTGATTGTGATCAGCTAAACGGTCTGAATGTTTTGTCACGGCGCTGCGTGTAAAACCGGAATCATTGTCGTGCCTTGGCCACACCGAGGCTTCCACGGAGCTCTCCGCCACAGCTGCTGCATACTTTAAACGTTCATATTCCATACCGCCCTGTTTCCATCACTTGTGAAATCTTCTTTTGCCCATCAACAATAGTAGAATGGGATCTGTACAGAGACACACGAAGGGATTGTGGATTTATTTCGATGAATCAGGGTGAACGCCTATTAATAAGGTGTATTTATAGAATTGTTTATGATGTCAGGTCATAGACAGTGTGTTTTATTCACACTGTACAGATGACACATATGGGGTCCAGACATTATAAACAGGTACATTTCTTTTTGATGCCACAACCTTTGCTCACCTGGATTTGGGGATATTCTGCCATTCTTCTCTGCAGATCCTCTTGATCCCTGTCAGTTTGGATGGGGGTTCGGGATCTGGCTGGGGGACATTCACAGAGACGTCCTCCTGCATTGTCTCGGCTCTGTGCTCAGGGTCCTGTAGCTGCTTTTTTTTAATTATTTTTCAAAAGCCTGGTGGTCCTTCAGATGTGGAGAGATTCTGTCTGGCCACTTGGTAGCTCAGACTGGTGGAAGCTGCAGTGACGCTTGACCTTCTGAAACTTTATTCTGTCTGCACACAAGATCTTTGCAGCTCAACCAGGTTTCGGTTAGATGGCCAGACCTGGGAGGCGTCCCGGTAATTTCTTCCATTTCAAAAATGATGGAGGCCAAAGTGCTTTTTGGAACTTCAGTGCTCTGTCTCGTGAAGGACAAGTGCAACTCTTGCAGTGGATGGAATCCAAGGTCTTTTGCACTTTAGTCTTCTTTTGTTGATTGCCGGATTCCCACGTATGGGTTGCGGCTCACTGTAGCTTTTAGACAGAATTACGGAGCCTCTGCCGGCTCTGTGCCTCCACACAACCCTGCCTCTAAACTTTGAAGTCGTTGTTTTGACCTCATGGCTTGGTCTTTACTCTGATATACGTTGTCAGTTGTGAGACATTCTAATATCCTGCTTGTGTTTTCCAGACATCACAGCAAAGGAGTTCATTGAACTTCGAGGGAGGCAGCAAAGCCGCTACGACCTGCTCTTGGACTTCCTCTCCGAGATGCTTTCTGTTCCACCTGATGATGTCAACATCTTTAGCCTAATAGATGTGAAGGAGCGGATGCTGGATGTTCGCTTTGCTGTGCACGTTGGCCCCTCGTTTCTCCAGCCGGAGAAGATGCACGGCTATCTGGCTGCACACAAGCAAAAGGTAGGCTGAGCTCTGCGGGAGTTACCGCCACCGTTGGTCAAAATGATCTGGTTGACATTCAGGGAGTCATTTTCCATTCACTCGTTATCTGAGCAGGCAGCAATCTGCTCCACCTTTCACATCACTTGGAGGTTACGAATTCATTTGGGGTTTTTTTTCCTGGAGCAACTCGCTTCATTCGCGGAATGAGTCCAGTCAGAAAAATGGCGTCCTTTTGTGATTATTTTAGCTCCTTCTCCTTTTTGTAGCAGAAGGTATAAGAGTACTTTCTGCAATTTTTCAGCAGCGAAGACAATGCGGAGACCCTTCTGTGCACTCATTGTCACCCGGGAATCAGTTTCACATTGAATTTATTTTTAACCTGGTAAAAATGGCTCCTTTGCCGAAAGCCCGAACCTTTTGCAGGGAGTCGTGGAAGTGGAAAGAAAAGTTGTAATCTGCAGGAGATGATACTTTTTTTTTTTTAGGATGTGCTCATTTGTCACAAGTTTCAGGAAAAATGTCTTTCCTACGAGTCGAGTTCATGTTTCATTTTCAGCCAGAAAACAGGTCGTAAAACTGCCCGTGTGGCATCAGCTTGAAGGGCATCAGTCTGAAACAAGCTTGTGGGTCTCGTGTCGACTTGTGCAGTGTGTTCCAGCGTTAAATCCACAAAACTGGAAAAGCCAAACAACTTGCAGTAGTTTAACCTGAACCTGTTAGCAGCTTCAGACTAATGAAGGACAGAACAGACGTGTTGTTGACTTACTCTGAGACCAAGTCAACACTTTTGTACTTACAGACAAAACCTAGAACAACGCAAATCCGATGCCGATATTTGTACATGTCTAAGCATCCGATCCAACAAGACATCCAAAATGAGCACTTTAATCCCCATTTCGAGGATTGCGTTTACCAAATAAGCCCTATTGAAACTTCTCCCCAGTGTCTCAATCAAAGGTCGTTGAGTTTGTAAAGTCTTACTGGTTGGATGATTATCATGGAGACAACATGCTCGTCTGCATTCTCTTCCTACTGTCACTCGCTCCCCGCTGCCACCAGCTTTCTAAGGAAAGTTGTGGAAAGTGTGTGGAAAAATAACATTCCCAGAAGACATCAGCGCAGAAGTTTTGGGTTTGGACACTGGTCATTTTGAGCACAGCATCCAAAGGTGTTTTTATGAGACGGCCGGGGGAACTCCTGTGGAGGGATTGAAGAAAAGTGAGACACAAAGGCCCTCCTGTTCTGACAGGACCTGCGTGGGAGCGTGGGTGTGTGCTGGTCATTCATTGGTCCGTCTCTCCATTATTAAAGCTCTTTCTGCCATTTCCCATTTTAATGAAGTCATAAAAATCAGTGGTGGCCTCTTTTATCTGAGTGATTTTAAATTTGTCAAGAAAAACAGGCCGCACGGATGCCAGTAATGGGAAAAAAAAAAAAAAGACTACAATCTGCCAAACAGCCCAATTCATTTGATGTAAATTTAATTTTCCGCAGAGACCTTTACTAAAGAATGTTGAAAGTTGGAGTGGGTTCATAAAATGCAATTGTTTCACCTCATCGCACTGATGTTTACCAGCTACCGGCATCAGTCGCGGCTAGTCTTCCGTTTCAGAAGTCGGAATCAAAGTAGACCCGCGTGCGCACGTGGGCGTGTTGACTGTAGAGGTGGACTTGTTTGCATATGACCAGCAGCGATAGAAAGAGGGAAAGCTTGGTTGTTGCCTCATGCGTGTGACTGTGGCAGCGGAAAACCAGAGGTCAGAGGTCATGGACGCTGCACAGCCCTGTTCCATGGGACCTCTGAAGGAGCGGAGACGGGGCACCAGGGAGCCGATCTAGTCTAGACTGGAGAAGACATTGTTCAGAGATGTGAAGCATAATAAAGAGCAAGATGAGCTTGAGTGGTAGAGCAGGAGGGATGAAATTCAAAAAGGAAGTAATGGGAGCATTTCCTTTTATTAATGTCTTCTTTCTCCACCAATAACCTCCAACAGACAGGAAAAGCCTTTTTTTCTCCCTATTCTTCCTGAGTCACACAGTCTATCTGTGTGTTTCCATCCGGCTTTACTCCACATTTAAGGAAAGCATGAACCTCTGGTTTTCAGCCCTTTAAAAATAATTTTTGCGGCGGTTTTTGTCAGTCAAATAATTGGTGGGGTTTTTTTCACGAGAGAAAAAACTCTAAAAAAAACCCTATATTTCTCTTTTATGTCCCCTGTCGGGTCGAACCAAAATAGGTTGTATGTTCAATGGCCCAAACGTGGATATACAGCTGTAAATTTTTATGGGGTT